>NC_132850.1:63727859-64033254 GCF_048164855.1 Canis lupus baileyi | reverse complement strand
AAATAAATTTTACCCAGTTTTGGGGTCACAGTTGACAGTCTTCTAAATGCAGTACAAAATTTTTCAATATTTGCTTTTAACTTAGAAAGTATTTTTGGTGTATGTAAAATATGAGATCATGATTCAATTTGATTTACTTCTTTATGGAGAACCTGTTCTGAAGCCTATTTACATAGTAATGTATTGAAAAGCAATCTTGAGTGAACAACCTGTCTTCTATAAAGTTTCCTTATATGTGTGTATCTGTTTCTGGGCTCTCTAATCTCTTCAAATTATCTGTTCCTACTAACATCAAACTACTTAATTACTGTGTGCTTAAAAGCCTTTATAATAAATCTTGATATCCATCAAGATAAATCATTCCCACTTGGTTCTTAGATACTCTTGATTTTTCTACTTCCAGATTTTTGATATCAAACTGTTAAATTTCATCAATAAATCATGTTGGAGCTTTAGAAGTTGAACTATCAATTTAGAAAGAACTGATATATTACTCCAAGTTTTATTTCATTTTCTTTCCTCTAAATATATTGTAGTTACCCATCTATTGAGGTTTCCTGAATGGCCTGTAGTTTACTAATTTTTGCTGAAGTGTTTCTAATCAGTTATTTAACATATTCTATCAGATTTTAATGTTCACAATTACTTATTTCAAGAAATCCTATTGGTTCTTTTTCAATCTTTGTAACCCTCCTTAGTTGCTTGTATTTTGTATATTTATCTTTACTTCTTTAATACATAGAAATTTTGTATTATTAATCTCATAACCTAATATGTGAAACTTTGGGTCTTGAAGACTTTTAAACTCTATTGTTAGTTATTAATTATATTTCATTTGTCTTAGCCTTGCTTGGCTTTTTTGGATTGTTTCTTCATGATTGGTTATGTAATTATGAATTTGTTAAACCTAGTTTCCGGAATACTGAGGAACTTGCTGTGGTCATGCTTTTATCTTCAAGAAGATTTCCTGCAGATTCACTATGTGAATCTACTTTAATTGGCTATCTCAGTTTAGGGGTTCCTAGGAAGTGTTAGTAGGATCTATTAATGTGTGGGGTGCTTAGGGCCCATGTGAGAGAAGCTCTATGGTAACAAATTACAGCAGAGACTATTTCTATTGCTGTTTTTTAATATTTTTTAATAAAGGGTATTTCTTTTTTTTTTTTTTTTAATAAAGGGTATTTCTTATTGGTTCTTTTTGCCTGTAACTAGAGTCTTTATAGCTCAACCTTTGATAATATGTAATCACTCAATTTAAATATCTTGACTTTTTTTTTTTTTAAGAACCTTTAGTGCAACTGCTCTAAATAATGCAAACACAGAGTTTAGATTACTATATCTCTATGTGGCCAAAAAATCCTGAGATTCTGGGCTCCCAATACTTGTCAATTCTTCCAAAGTAGCCTAAATTTAGTGTTTTCCTTCAGTGTATTGATTTAACATTGTGTGTGTGTGTGTGTGTGTGTGTGTGTGTGTATTTGCCTTTGGAGATTTCTTGCAAACAGTAATACGTTTAACAGTATGTTGCTTATGGTTTATCCATCAACTGGATATTTTATGGAAACAAGATCTCTCAGACTATCTGGTGTTCTCATAGATACATGCAGGTTTTATCATGTTAATTCCTATTACCTTTAAAGTTGATGGCTCATAATTAGTATTTGATGAATGTTTACTGTAACAGGATAAGTTTAAGATTTTAAATATTTTCAGTAACTTTTTGTAGAAAAATTTTCTAATCCCTTCTTTGGTCTCTTACTCTATCATTTTGTTCTTCAAATTCATCCTTCCTCTTACTGCCTTACTATTCTCATTAGAGGGAAAATTTTATATAATTTCATTTTGTAATTATTCAGCAAAACATGAGGTTAGAAATTGTCACTCATAAGAACATAAGTAATTAGGAAATGGGAAAGGAGAAATGGATAGATGGAAGATTTTCATACATTTATTCCTTAGATTTTCATTATTATTTGCCCATAGTATCACAAAAATTAGTGCTTTTATGTTATTCTCTGTGATTCATAAGACAGTGCATGTGTTCCTGATGGAAATGCTGTGTGTAACTCACAGAACTTTGTGTCCACTATTCCATTAAACAAAACTACATCCTAGTGAGGGATGTGAATTTCATACTTTTAATAATATATGAATAGAAATAGTATTAATATTTAAGTATCAATATTTAGTCTAGAGAGTGATTTTACGTTTTAAATAACCCTATGAGGTAGATATTTATGTAAATATTTGGCAAATGAAGAAATCAAGCCCTGAGAGTCTATGTAAGCTTATCACATAATTAATAATTTACAAGGGCATAATTCCATGCTGACTTTCAATATCTCTGATTCTATAGACATTTAGTATTTGATATCAAATAATAACTTGGTATCTGATTATTGCTTGTAATCAGTTCATGGCCAATAATATATTTTTTATTTGTGATATTATGTAGGTATTTAAAAATTTCAGTATTTAATAAGAGTGGAATACATTTTTTTTAGCTGTTTGGGGAGAAAGAAAGTGAGAGAGGCTTTCCAGGTCAGTCCCTGAGGGAACAGTTGTAGCAGTTTAGTGTGAAATGCTTGAAACACATGATGTTTTTAACTGTCATATTTAATTCTTATACATGTTTGACCAAGTATGAAGTAATAGAAGTTGGAGGCATTTTTATGTGGTTGGAAACTGGCTGATTTTTATTCGTCATGAAAGTTTTAAAGGTAGTGACTCTTGATCTCTGAGATATATCTTCATTTCTACTTTAACCTTTTAAACTTATTTAGATACGAATTATTTGTTGCAAAAATGTAATGTCAATTATGAGGTTATTACTTTTGGATTTTAAAACACTGGAGTTTACTTATACTCCAGTGTAAAAAACATTTAAAGTGTTTTTTAAAATATCCATATCTACTTATAATTCCTCAGGAATTAAAAATATTACATGATAAAATGTGCTTAACAGAGATTTCATCAAAGAGGAGTTATGGATAGCAAATAAGCACGTGAAAAGTTGATTGGCTTTATTAGTCCTTATGGATATGCAAATTATAACTAAAATTAAATACCATTATATACCATTGAGTACCATTAAATACCGTTAAATATTATTATTAGAGTAACAAGGAAAAAACATCCTAAGTGCTGATGAAAATGCAAAACAACTGTAACTCTCATACATTGCTAGTGGGAATATAAAATGGTTCAACCAACATGGAAAACAATTTCTCAGTTTCTTTTTTTCTTTTTTTTTTTAGATTTTATTTATTTATTCCTGAGAGACACAGAGACACAGAGAGAGGCAGAGACACAGGCAGAGGGAGAAGCAGGCCCCCTGCTGGGAGCCTGACGTGGGACTCGATCCCGCATCTCCAGGATCACACCCTGGTCCGAAGGCAAATGCTAAACCACTGAGCCACCTGGGGATCCCTTTTTTTTTTCTTTTTTTCACTCAATAAACATTCATTGACCATTTACAATGTGCCAGACACTAGGTACTGTGCACACAGACAAAAGGCGCACTGACTACCCCCAAGGAGTTCATTACCTAGTTGGGGCCACAGCTAAATAAATAGTTAAAATACGATGCGACCAAAGCCATTCACCATGAAGGAGCCCCTTTACCTCAGTCTTGGAAGACTTTACTGTATGATTATGAAGAACTTTTTAGTCAAATACATCAAATCTCAGCTCAATCACTTGTCTAACATTGTATCTTTAGGCAAATCAGTCATTGCTCTAAGCCTCAGTTCCCTTGTCTATAAAATAGGGATAATAATATTTCCCAGTTCACTTATGCATAGTCTTATTTTTATCGAAGTATAATTGACCTACAATAGTATATTGGTTCATGCCTACAACCCACTGGTTTCATATTTGCGTACACTGCAAGATGGTTACCACAGGCCTGGTTACCGTGGGTCACCATATGAAATTAAACACAATAATATCAGTTGTATCCCACGCTGTACTTTGCATCCCGATGACTTACTTATTTTATAACTGGACGTTTGTGCCTCTTGATCCCCTTCACCCATCCCAACTGTCTTCCCCTCTGACAATCACCACTCTGTTCTTGGATCTATGAGTCTGGGTTTCATTTTCGTTTTCTTTTGTTTATTGTTTTTTCACACAAAAGTGCAATCACATAGTATTTGTCCCAATCTAACATATCTCAGAAGGTCCATCATGTTGTTATAAGTGGCAAGATCATTTATGTTTATATGCCTGAGTAGTGTGTGTGTATATATATTTATATTTATATCACATTTTCTTTGTCCATTCATCTATCAGTGGACAGGTAGGTTGGTTCCATATCTTGGTTATTATAAATAATGCTGCGATGAACATAGGGATCCCTGCATCTTTTTGATTTAATGTTTGTTTTCTTTGGATAGATATCTAGAAGTGTGATTGCTGCCTCATATGGTAGTTCTAAACTGATGTTTTTAAAAATCAGAAAAAAAATATTGGCAAACTAAAATTCAAAAAGTAAGATGAAACTCATGAGGCCTTAACTCATCACTTTCTGTGGAAAGCCTTCCCTAGACATCTTATCTGAAATTGCGACATCCCAGACATTTATTTCCTTTCTGTTTTTTTAATCTGCTTTACCAAATATGCTTTCTCAAATATTATATTATATTATATTATATTATATTATATTATATTATATTATATTATATTATCATATTTTTAAGATTGTACTTATTTATGAGAGAAAGCGAGTGCAATGGGCAGGAGGAGGGGCAGAGGGAGAAGCAGACTCCTTGGTGAGGAGGGAACCCAAAGCCCCAGGGCTCCATCCCAGGAGCCTTGAGATCATGACCTGAGCTAAAGGCAGATGCTTAATGGACTGAGCCACCCAGGCACTATTCAAATATATTTTCAAGTTATTTTTAATCTTTATTGTAAATTACACTTGAAAAAGTTTTATTTATTATTTGGTGACTCCTATGACACTAGCACCTAATAACTAAGTACAAGATTAATTTGTATTTATTGAATGAATTAAGCAAATCATTGAACAGAATTAATAAGCTTGGCTTTTGAGATACAAATAATAACTACAAAAACAAACAATTCATACTTTAGTGCATTGGAACATATTTAAATGACCAAAACTAAACCGAATATTTACAACCTGCTTCATACAACTGCAAGAGCTGTGAAGGCATGAATTTATCAAATGTAGTTAACAGCTACTATAAAATGAAATGTTTTTAAAAAAATGTGAAGAATTATAATGCCTGAATTGACCTTAAAAATGCAAATGATTCACTCAGATAATATAAATATTTCAAAGGTCTTATTTGCAAGACAGCCTACATGGTTTCCTTCATAGTAATTTTTTTTTTTTTTTTTTTTTTTTTTTTTTAGTTTTCTGGTCTTTCCTCATCAGAGTTTCAAGATAAGATTAAGCTCTAAAATCTTAAAGCAGTGACTCTCAAAGTGAGATCACAGACAGGAGCATCAGCATCACCTGGAAACTTACAAGAAATATAAATTGTCAAGCCCCACCCAAGACCGGTTTAATCTGAACCATCGAGGGTTGACACCAGAAATTTGTTATACTATAAATTATAGTATATATAATACTATGTATACTATATATATATATATACTATATAAAATATATTATACAAATTATAACTATAATCCTCCAGGTGATTTCATATGAGCTAAAGTTCATGAATGTCTTAAGGTACCCACCCCACTGCATGTTAATTTTCCTGCAACACATTTTGAATGATACTTGTTATATGTCATCCTTAGGGGAAAGTAAGAAAACAGTCACCTTTCATTTTGCTTCTGGAATAGATCTTTTGGAACAAAATTGCCTTCCTCTCGATTGACATCATTCAAAAATGCCCTTAGTGCCTCTGTGTTGGTGGTATGTAGTATGTGCCTTTGATGCCATAAAAATCCAACAGAAATGAGAAAAAAAGAAAAAAGAAAAAGAGACAATGTATATTTACATCACTGATTTTACTAAGTGCCGTTGTGGTAGCTAAAAACATAAAGCTTTTATTTGGATTATAAGTAAGTAATGTTCTGAAGCAGGTGTTCCAGGATCCTATCCTGAAACACCAGTTAGCTTCCTAGTATGTGGAAAGTAAATGAAACATGAGAAAATGAAGTATCTCCCATGTCAATAATGGTGTTTACTTTATATAGGATAACTTGAAATAAAGTCAATAACCCGGGGCGACCTACGGCCGGCGCCAGCTCAGGTGGCCTGTTCTCACCATTGAGCAGTTCTAATGAGACCGAATGGTTCCCAACATGGATTTTGTGAGAAACGTTGTAAGATTTGTTTAAGCACCAAAGGGAAAAGGAACAGGGATGTTCTTGGGATAAGATTTGTGGATGGAGTATGTCCTGTTGCCACCAGAAGTGGAAAAAGTAAATTTCCTTATTATATGTATTCCAGATATCCGAAGAATGATGCTCTGTAGTTTGAGAGGGTAGTGATGATGCATTTATTTTGAAATATTGCATCAAAATATAATGGTTAGGAAAGCAGAAACCGAAGATCCTCTGCCTAAATTTGGATTCCAGCCCGAAATAAAGCTCTGTGATCTTGGGAATGATATTTATTTAATCTCTATGTTGCAGTTTTCTCATCCATAGAACAGCAATAATAGTAACACCCATACCTTCTAGGTTTGTTATGATTACTAGATGAGTTAAAATATTAAGTCAAAATATTAAGTTAAAACTTAAAATGGTAAGTTACTTCAAATACCCTTGGGTCAGAGTAGGCATTACGTGAGAAATAAACAAAATGATGTGTAAATAGCTTCCCTAGATGAATTTGTTTAAGATGTCTCTTAACTGTATACCTGTATATGCAAGTAGGTCAAATATTTTGTCCTTGTTGCATCGTTATTATAATCTGGGTAGTTTTATTTCAACAGTGAACATTTATTATTAAGCACTCACAACATCTATCAATTTCTGAGGTTCTTAAAAGTCATCCCTGATACGGTTTCTATTTGTTATACCTTTCCCTAACTCGGCGATCAAATATCTCTTAATCGACCGTGTGTGTATGACATTATGAATGTAGAGGCTATGAAAATGTGTTAGTCTTTAGGGGCTTTTCATTTGATAAATTAGATACAGATGCAACATAGCAGATGACTAACAACGTGCGGAAGGTGGGTCCTTCCATCTTAAACAGGAATAATAGTAACGATTTTCATGACATTTCCTCAGTGCTTGGGAGGAAAAAAGACAATCGATTCTCACAAAAACCCTGTGCTATAAAAAAAGGGGGGTTGTTATTCCCATTTAATGGTTGTAAGCATGACAGATCAGAAATTGTAAGGGAACTTCCCAAGTTACAGAGCCTGGCACAGTTGACAAAACTCAGGACTGTGTCCAGACTGATTTGATTCCAAAGCCAGATCCTTTTCTGTCTACTTTGCGTAAAAGAGGATGAGGAATAAAATCAGTTTCAACTTTCACTGTGTCATCCTCTTCCTTTAACCTCTGTTACATCTTATTGGATGATCTTCAGTGACTGGAGAGAACTAAGGTCTCACTTCAGTAAATGAACGTATTATGTGGAACTGTGATGCAATTAATGTCGCTCATTTTGAAATGACAAAGCAAAAACTGAAATTAAATTCTTCTGATGTACTTTTAGGGTGAAGTGTCTTATTTCCTATGCGCAGGGCACCTGAGTGGCTCAGTCAGTTAAACATCTGTTTGCTCAGGTCATGATCCCAGGGTTCTGGGATCGAGCCCCACGTGAGGCTATGAGTCTAGTGGGGAGTCTGCTTCTCCCTCCCCCTCTGTTTCTCCCCCTGCTTGTGTGCTCTCTCTCTCTCCTAATCTGTGTCAAATAAATAAAATCTTTTAAGAAAGTATCTTATTTCCCATAGTCTTTGAGAATCAAATATTAAAAACAGAGAGCTACATATTAACTTTACCATTTTATTATAATTTTTAAAGAAGAGGTAAAATGAGATTTAAAAAAATTCTCTTAAATGCATTGGTGAAGAAATGTAAAAATAAAGTTGCCAATGAGAATTTAAATACTTTCTAATAAAAAATAAATAAATACTTTCTAACATCCAGGAAGGCCAAATATCCTCTTCTGTCCTTCCTTTCTGCATTATCATTGTAATCAGAATAGTTTATTTATCCTAACAATAGATTTTTTTTTATTAAGCGTCTGTAGTATGTTGCATGTCATGACATATTTGACATAAATATCTACATTATAATGAGATGTAGTTTGTGTTCTGGGAATATACTAGAGAAATATATCAGATCTACTTTGATGTAGTATGGACTTAGCATGATGCCAAAGGAGTCGGGATGTCCCCGAGTAAGAGAAGGCTTTTTTGGGACTCAGTACGACACACAATGAAAGTCCACGCTGTGCGCTGGCATTTCTATACGTATTCCTTCTTTTCTGACAATGACACACTGATTTATCTTTGTAAAGCGTGAATTTCACCATATTTCTTTTTGTCCATTATGAGAAAAAATAACCTCTAATTAGATAAAAAATAAAATCCACAGCTTTAGAATTGTGACCAAGATAATATTAGCTCTGAAGGTTTAGAAAAGTCTCCCATGCACAAAACAAAAAGTTGGCCTGTAATGTCTGGGATATCCTAGTTCTGGACCATAGACTGATGTGGTGATCGTTGAGTCGTTATCATCATCATCGGTAACTATAATTAAAGAATTCTACTCTCTGCCATGCCTTGGAATTGGAATTTTACATAAATCATTCTATCCCATTTAATCCTTACCTCCATCTTCCAGGTTGGCTATCACACTTTTCGGCAAATGAGGAAATTGATATACAGTGATTAAGTCCTCATCTAGAGTCCAATCGCTGTTAAGTTAGGATGCATTTATTTCAATTTAGGATTGCTTGATTTTATTTATTTATTTAGTTACTTATTTATAGATTTTATTTGAATTCAGTAAATTAATATATAATGTATTTATTGGTTTCACAGGTAGAGCTCAGTGATTCATCAGTCTTATATAACACCCAGTGCTCATTACATCAATACCCTCCTTCATATCCATCACCCCGTTACCCCACCCCGCTAAGTCTTCCCCTCCAGTGACCCTCAATTTGTTTCCTATGATTAAGAGTCTCTTATGGTTTAATTTTAAAGCCATCATACATCTTGGATATGGCAGCAGAAAGAACATTGAAACTGAATATAGAAGTCTTGGTCTAAATTTAACTCTTGCCTTTTAATAGTTAATACAACCTTTCTGGGTACTTGTCATAGTTTTATGCAGTTTGATAAGCAATTTAAGAATGAATGAAACTGTCTTTTGGTGTTTTCTCTCTTTTTTTAAAGATGTATTGATTTGAGAGATAAAGTGCATGCAAGAGGGAGGGAGGGACAGAGGGAGAGGGGGACAGAAACTCAAGCAGACTCCATACTGAGCCTGGAGCCCAACATAGAGCTCGTCTCAAGGCCCTGAGTTCAGACCTGAGCCAAAACCAAGAGTCAGTCACTTTAACGGACTGAGCCACCCAAGGGCTCCTCCTTCTCTTTCAAAGCCTTTTTTTCTTTCAAGATAAGCATCCAAATTCATAGTGTCATTCTTCAAAGGACACGTTTTTCTGGATTCTACAATGAGACCAGGAAAGAAGGAACTGTGGCTATTACTTCCGTTAATCCTGACAGTTTGCTTCCTTGCATTAGATGGCATTTGAGTTTTTACTGAGGTTGGCTTATATAAGCTTACAGTCAAGGAAACTAATCACCCTGGATGGACCCCCCTGGACAAAAGCAATGGAAGAGAGGCAAAAAAGCGTTCTTTAATCTATAAGGCCCTCACTGCCCAGCCAAATGCCCAAGAGCTATTGTACCTACAAGATATCACTATGTAATAGGCTCCTATTCATGATTATCCTCATTGTTGATCTATTTATAACTCCACTATCACAATTTAACATTTTAGTATGAGACTTTAAAAAATATTATTTTTGCTTATTACAGCTAATAAATGTGTAATATATATATATATATATATATATATATTCTATATATGTATTTTATTCTGACTTTCCCCAAAGACACCAAGACCTGGAGAGAATTATCAGGAGGGTAGGCATTTCAAGGCAGTTCGTATGCTGCTTTAATATGGGTCACCGTAAGATTTCCTGCTTCCTATGAAAGGCAATTTAGGACAATTTCAAGACCAAAATCCATACTAGTAATTATTATGACATTTTTGGCTACACAGTCCATATAGGTAAAGGTGATTGTAAAAGCAGCTGTCAAGATAATCCTTCTGGACTGTGCAAGTTCTACACAGATTTGAGTTGACATCAGTGTACTAACCTCAGGCTGTGCAGTGAGACAGTACCAATAGTGGGCTTTTTCTCAGAGAGGGAAGACATATAAATGAGAGAGAGAGAGATAAAAAAAAAGGGAAGTATTACAAAAAAAACAAAATTAAAAGGGAGGAAAATGACAGGGAATGGTCAATATATAGTAGTTTCTCATGATAGGACCAACGTTATCGGTCTCTCCCATCGGAGGTGGGTAGAGATCGTAATTTCCAACATATTCAAATAATTCTTGCCTGTATCTTTTAACAACTTTTAGTTAAACTGAAAATTTAGAAGCCTAACACTGAGGTCTTGTGCAAGTGTATTAGCAGCACATGAGACTCGAACCCAGTGATCAGACCATGATAATCTTCATAAGCTCCAAATTTAGGGGAGATTTGTTCTCCATACTTGAGGTGACCTTGGAATACATCAGACTCCCCCTGTTGAATAAGTCACCCAAGTTATAGACCTTTCATATCAATAGAAAACTCAGCCTCACGTGATGTATTATTATTTAATATTTAATGCTTTTAGCTGAAAAAAAACAATGTAGCAATTTAGATTTAAATGCCCTGCAGTGAAAGAAATTAATCTCTGGGACCCCAGTATTATAACTGATAATCAGAAAAATATGAACAAGGAAAACCACAAATTTGTATGCATTATTATTATTCTTTTTTTATTATTGCTCTCTTTCTGAAATCAATGTTCATTTTGTTAATGGCTCTTCACGTCATTCATGCAGACTCATTAATACTTGGCTGAATCATATAACTCAGTTTGACTAGAGCGTTTCAAGTAGGCAGCTCAGCTAACGGGAGCCCTAAGCTAGGCCTGCCTTGCAAACAAGTATACAATGGATTTGAAATGAAGGGCTTGTCTTATCATATAAAGAAAATGGTCCTACAGGGCTTCCCTGAGTTTAACAGGGTCTGCAGGACAGAGACCAGGTCGTAAGCTTAACCGCCCTGCAGAGGGGGGTACGGAGAACACACTGACAGGGGGCTTCATCCACGTACCTTCAGGGACGCCAGCAGTTGAGCAGGTTGGGTTGATTAGTCATTACAGCCAGGGGGCATTCGCACCCCGAGGAACCCTTGGCTATTTCAGTAAAGGGGTGTCATAGGCTACTGGTCAGGATTTGACTTTGATCAGCGATCTTAGGATCTAAGGAAGGGGAGATTCACTTTGGATTGGGTATCCTCAGGAGGTCGGGGTGGCTCTGTTGTTGTCCACCTCAACAGATCTTACTACAGGGAGAATCCTGTAGTCTCTTCCCTTCCCTTCCCTTCCCTTCCCTTCCCTTCCCTTCCCTTCCCTTCCCTTCCCTTCCCTTCCCTTCCCTTTTCCCTTCTCTTCTTCTCCTCTCCTCTCCTCTCCTCTCCTCTCCTCTCCTCTCCTCTCCTCTCCTCTCTCTCTCTGTCTCTCTCCTTCCTTCCTTCCTTTCTTCCTCTCACCCTCTCTTCCTTTCTCTCTCTTTACCTCTCTTAATGGAAGAAAAAAAAAAAAAAAAAGCTGTGCTAGTCTGGTACTCTTTTGGGCTTGGTGTTTCTACTGTTAAAAACTTGTTATAGGGCAATATAGGCCCCTGCTCCCTCAACATCACCAAGATGTGAGAACAAAAAAGTCTTAAGTGATAATCTGCCAAATGCACCAAATTCATCTTAGTCAGCAGGCACAGAAACTGTCATACAACCTGTTAGGTGCTTGGAAAACCTTTGCCTCCTCAGTCCTCAGGATCTGACCGGCTCCTTACAGGAGAGGGTCCCAGTGAGGGGAACACAGTGATGTAAAACACAGCTCAGAAAACTTTTATGTTAGGTTTTCTGGGCTATGTGGTCTCTTTCACAACAACCAAACTCCGACGTTGACATCCCCAAAGATGCCATCAGACAATATGTAAGCAGATGAGCTGCGTTCCAATATAACTTGAGTCACAAAACAGTCCTGGGACCTTTTTTTGTGGCCTGTGGACCATAGTTTTCAGAACCCTCAGGAAGAGGCGAGGTCAGCCCGTCTTCAGGTTGTATGGTGCTGCTTCCTGTGTGAAAAGAGATGATACAGAACCAAACAGACCTTACAAGGGCTTTAGAGCTCATGCACTTAAAATATATTTGAGAGAGAAAGAGAGAGAATGAGTGTGGGGAGGGGCAGGGCAGAGGAAAAAGGAATCTACAAGCAGACTCCCTGCTACGCACGGAGCTGGATCCGGGCTGAATTTTAGGATCATGACCCGAGCAGAAATCAAGAGTCAGGGCCTTAACGGACTGAGCCACTCAAACACCTCTCTTTTTTCAAATGTTTATTTACTTATTTGAGAGAGAGAGAGAGAGAGAGAGAGAGAAAGAAAGAGAGTGAGCAGTGGGGAGGGACCAAGGGAGAAAAAGAGAGAAACACAAACACCACTGAGCACAGAGCCTGATGCAGGGCTGGATCCCACGACCCCTAGACCATGACCTGAGCTGAAACCAAGAGTAGGACGCTCTACCCACCTGACCTGCGCCACCCAGGTGCCCCAGGGCTCTTCACTGCCTATCTGCCATATGAATATCTCATGGTAATTAATGAACTATCTTGTGTAGATTTTCACCACGGAATCTCTGGTGACTCCACAGCAATGTTGATTCTTGTTTGGGGTGATTCCAATTCTAACTAATCATCTCCAGGGTTTAGGCAAGAGTTATCTGTGATTCAGATTGTTCTTACCAAAGAATCTTAAATACGCTCCATTCACATGATTTATCTATTAGACTTGTTAGGATGGAACTTTCAGACTTCAAGTATTAGAAGTTGAGTGTAGAGATGCACATATCGATGAGAGAGACACACAGGGAGTTCCTGGGAGGAGCAAGACCTGGACGACATTTGTCTTTAGGAGGCTGGTTGGAAAGAAAGGAGTGTCATTCAGGATGAGACCGGAGCTGGTCCATTTGTCTGTTTCCTATCATTTAATAGGATTCAGTTCTGCTCTTCTCTGATCGTACTGCTTTGTCTATTGAGCACATACCCTTTGGCCTCGTTACATCAGCCACAGGGTTTGCTTATGTGTCCTTCTGGCTTTCTCTTAACTTCGGCTCTGTCTTTCCTCTGTCAGGATTCCCGCTGCTGTCCATGCCTCCAAATGTTTAGTTCTCCACACAGTTCCCATTTGTAGTCTCCAATGTGCAGTTGTGTTGAAAGAACTTTTCTGTTCTTATTTTTTTTAACGTTTTAAACGTTTAAAACGTTTTTAACGTTTTTTTTAAAGTTTTTGGGGGATGGAGGCTCCATATATATATAATGTTATATATAGTAACATATATGTATATGTTATATACATATTTAATATAATGTATAATGTATTTTTCTCATATTAACTAATCTTTCACATCTTACATATTAATAAACCAAATTACAATTTCATAGATGAGTGAATGAGTGAGTGAGCCAGTGAGTGAATGAATGAAGTATGAGTTGAAGCTATGGAAAGTATTAACTTTCATATTCAGGGGAGTGCTGACAATTTTTAAGTTAAAATTATTTGGGAGTCCAAAAGAAAGCAGCAAAGCTTTGTTCATTGGAGAGCTCATTAAATGCAGGGGCTGAGCTTGGTATATTTTCAGGTTCCCTCATTTAACATCCACAAAGCCCCGTAAAGGTGATATGATCCAGAGTTTTTCACTTGAAGACATCGAAGCTAATAGTGCATAGCTTTTTCAGTGTCCTTCACTAGTTCATTGTGGAACTAGACATTTTATCCACATCCATGTTATTCCTGAACCTTCCACCATGTTGCCGCAAAAGCCAGAACTGGTGGTGGAAACGGGGATCTACGGGATGAGCTTCAGAATATTGCCCTAGAACACGGGGCGGGCTCCTCAAGACGAGACCCGACTGGCACGGAGCACAGCCACACTAGAGCTCTCCACTTCCCACCGCCTGCTGCTGCCTCTCCTTGCTGACGGAAGTGATCACAGCTCAGTTTTCAGTGTCCGGTAGGAGGAGGTAAATGGCCTGGTTTTGTTCCCAAATCCTGAGATAAAATCGCATGGCCGATGATAAGATTTTTTTGCCATTTCACTAGGCTTCTACATCTGTTTAAGCCAAGCCCCTCACACTGCCCTGTGGATCTCCACACACTCTGCTTAGGCTCTGCTCTCCTAGAATGACTCATGAAATCCCCTTGCCCTTTTTATTTCTATTTGTTGCCTGCATGGGAGGAAAGGTCATCCCCATTACTGAGAATCCAGGACTACTAAACTACTGTAATTGCTTTGGGGGAATGACTGATTGAGTGCGCTCAGGGCACATTTGCAATATAAAAGGAGACTTTATCAGTCCAAGTAGCAAATGACTGGGAGTGCTAGGAACTTGTTTGCAGGTGGCATTCCCAGGGTCAGCTGACCTCCTTAGACCCTCTCACCCTCCTAACTCCTCGCAGGTCACTAGATCGGGGCCATATGGGTAGGAAACTGCCTTTGCCCACTTAGGAATGTGGAATATTTTACATTAAGGAGTTGAGTATTAGGGACAAGTACGGTCATCGCTAAGGGGAAACACATGAGTAATAGTCCGGTTTAGGAAATTGTAGGAGTGGAGAGGAGAATTTGCCATTGATGGGCTTTGAGAGAGCTCTTCTAGGTGAGGGATTACCTGCTCCCCGACAAGGGTTGTCTTACATTATTAATTACAGTGACTTTTAACTATTCACTGCGTTTTCAACCATCTGGATCCTCCTGTCTTTGTAGCACATGTGTCCCCCACCCTGAAGCTGACCCAGCTCTGACCTAGGTCAGTACCTACACTAGAGCGTGCTTTAGGCATCAGGCCACGAGGCCCACGACCACCTGTGCACCTTCACGAAGTCGCTCGGTGCTGCTCAGGACACACCGCTGGGCCAACACCGGGAGACCCTCGTTACTTCGGCTTAAAAGTGTTTGACACAGAGTTCGCCTTCCCCTGGACTGTGATTAACAGCATTCTCAACCCCTTCCAAGACCCGATTGACTGGCGATATTAATCACACAACACAGAGAAATTGGCTATTGCATTTGATTTTCTTTTTTCTTATGTGTTCTTGGCATCTAATCACTGATTAAAGCCGAGGAAATGGCTCTTTTCCCCGTGCTCTGTGGACATTTATTTTCTTGGTTTGTTAAGTCTGTGAAGATCTCCCCTCCCTCCGTGTTGGATCTTGCTTCTAGATTTCTATAGACGTGGAATAAAACCAAGAAACAGTATTTCTTGTCAAGAGGAATAGTTTATTCCAGATAATTAAATCCAAGCATGTTCAAAGAAAACGCAGCAAGGAGCATAAATTAGGTTCCATCAAGGGATATAGGTCGTTCCTCATGAATGGATACTGACAAAACAATTTTGTGGGAAGCTTTGAAAAGTCATTAATAGTTTTGAAACTTTTGAAAACTAGCACATTTTGTAGAAGAAAACGACAGGGTTTAGTTTTGTGTTTTTAAAATGTGCTTCAGACATTCACAGATGTTTCTTCTTTACATTTGACAGTATTTCTCAGCTTGCATCTGAGATTTCTGCACATATACTCTCAGGAAACCTAGGGTAGATTTTTCTTTTTCTTTTTCTTTTTCTTTTTCTTTTTCTTTTTCTTTTTTTTCTTTTACTTTCTTTTTCTTTTTTTCATCTTTCCTCGCATTTGCCCAAATGCCATTTGGAGAAACAAAAAATACAGTGTAAATATCAAAATAGAATAAATTTAGAAAAACAAAACGTATCTTTCCAATGATTATACGACCTCTCTGTTACTCATGAATATCATATAGACCTGAACCGCGTCATAGCACCAGCGTCAGACTCTATAAACTCCGGGAAGACAATGACACTTATATTTATTCACTGCTATTACCTTCTTCCTTAGAACTGGAGAATAATAAATATGTCAGGGACCAAAATAATTCAGACTGGAATTCCTAAATTATTTTTCTCCCTGATTTATTTATTATTAAGTTGGAATTCCTTAATTATTTTGCATAGAAGATTGCTCTTTGCATTTGGAAATGAAGTAACAGAATCAAAACTTAGGAAAATGAAGCATAATAAAAATGATTTAGAGAATGGACTTGAGAAGCAGGTGGTTTGAGCTTGAGGCTCATGTCTGATGGTCCCTGGATGGGAGACTGATCTCATGGCCTTTCCTCCTCTGTAAATTGAAGTAGAGAATTATACCTATATCACGGGGTAATTACAGTGTTTGAAAAGTGACTGATATAGAGATGGTGCTGAACAGCATTGTCATTGTTCTATGATTCTGGACTCTATGTGGGTATTGAGGGTTCTTGCTCATAACCCAACGTCTTAACGTCTCTAGAAGCCATGTGACAGTAAGACATTTGGAACAGCTTTGGGTCTCCAAGTAAAGGGAAGCATATTTTCTTGCAGCAGCAGATCTGGTTTTGAGGGTGCCTCCCTGCCCCGCCACCTTACTTATCACTGCGACCACCACCCTCATCACCATTCCTTTCTAACGTACTTGACCCTCCTGTACCCGTGTGTGCGCACACTCACACACACACTCACAGAGTGATGATTGAGTGACTCTGGCACACGTGCACGTACACTTTCATTATGATCCCATGTTCTGAATGACTTGTAGTCTGTGCTCTCTTGTGCCTACCTGCATGTCATTTAATTTGCTGGAGGGCTCAGCGGTTGAGCCTCTGCCTTTGGTCCAGGGCCTGATCCCGGGGTCCCAGGATTGAGTCCCATGTCGGGCTCCCTGCACGGAGCCTGCTTCTCCCTCTGCCTGGGTCTCTGCCTCTCTCTCTGGGTCTCTCATAAGTAAATAAATAAAATCTTAAAAAAATAATTTGCTGGTGTTTCTGCATGAAACACCTCTCTTGCCATTTCTCAAGGTAGTTTTTAGGCTATGTACTCTGACTCCGATTATGGCAGGATGAGGCAGGTACCACTCAGTATGTGCCTCCATTATGCTCCTGCCCTGACTGTGTCTCTATAGACTGTAAATTGCATGAGAAGAGAGACGGTGTGCGTGTACTTTCATCTGCTCGTGGCCAGAGTCTAACACGGGACCCGGCAAATAGAAAGCATTACAAGAATACTTGCCTAAAAGCGCACATCCTCCCCTCCCTTATTTCCTTACTTCCTCTGCTTTCCATTTTTCCCCCTCTCTTCCTTCTGTAAGTGGACTCAATACAATAATTAAGTGCAGTAAAAAATGAAAACAAATACATGAATATATTTCAGTGGTTACTAGTACTAATCATTTCTTCCATAATACTTAAAACTTACTAACATTCAGACCTTATCAAAGGGCAAATGAGGAGCACAGAGCACCAATAAAACTAGATATTATATGTTTAACATTACCATTGAGCCAAATTAAAAAAAAGTTCACTTTTGCATACATTCAGAATGAAAAAGGAAGCAGAATTGTATGTTCTGTATCTTAGATATGTGGAACTTTCTCTTTTTTTCAACTTAAAACACGTGTAATATGATATTTCTTGCTTTGCATCAGATTATTCTAAGTGGAATCTTGTTCCCTTAAAAATGTTCTGGTAATTTCCGCTGCAGGGTGCAATTAGGTGAGAACATCTTGTGCATTTACTTGAGTTTCATTTCTGTACTCCTTACTCGAGCGATAGCTCTTTGTGTCTTTTTTTTTTTTTAAGGATGAGATAGCTATAGTGAAAAATAGTAGGCATTGGAGGATTATTTGCAAATCTGAAGAACTGTGAAAAGTGTCTGTGTGTTTGTGCATAATATATTCATACTTCTGGAGAATGGTTCTCATTTCAGAATTTATTTTTGTCGGGTCATAAAATAAATACAGAGGATCATCCTATTTTATTATTTAAAGTGCATATATTATTTAGGGACTCGCTTAATATAAAATACAGCAGGTGAATTTCAACCATAGAACTTTTTGGTTTTTCTTTTGATTTCGGTGGATACATTTTAATGCGATTTCCTGACTATCGAGTCCATTCCATGAATACTTTCACATGTAAGTGTCAGATTTTCCTTCGCTCTGTTATGTGGACTTGCTATAACTGTGGTAAATTGATCTTACTGGTATGGTTCTAAAAGGGTGTGAAATGGCAAATCTAAGTTATTAAAAGACTCTAAGTTTAACGTTTTTAAGTTTTGGCTGCTGGTATCTGAAGTCAGCTTTCTCTGACTTCCTAATTATATATTTTGTTTATTATATTGTTTAATGGAAAAAAAGTCTCACGGTGAAGCATGAGCTTAATCAATTAGCAGATACTTCATAAGAGCAGTTTGCACTGTTTTAAAAATTTGTTTATTCTGCAGATTGCTTATGGTACAAGAGTCTATTAGCAGGCATGCAGATTATAATTTTTGCATTGGTTTCTTTTATGTGTAGTTTAAGAGTGATTTAAAGTTTTCTATTGTGTGTAGCTTATTTTAATTTGAGCTATAAAAGACACAACTCTTTATATGATTACCTGTGTCATAAAATTCGACTGTGATTTATTTTAATGTAAGTTTTAGTGTGCAAACACATTTTCCCATGGTTACGTTTGTTGATAGTTCTTGCTTTTTGACAATTACAGTATAAGGGAAGAGAGAAGGAACTGATGTGTGTCCTAAATCATATGCAAAGTAGGAGCAAAATATTGTTATTGCTTTTATCTCTCTCCTTTGTCATAAGGAAAATACTATTTTAATATGATCTTTATGACTACCAAAGTAGCTAGAAATTTTCAAGCATTTGGAGTTGTGACATTTTATTATTCCTTGGATTCACGCCATTTTTGCAGAAAAATACTGCAAACAGGGATGCATGAAGTTTGGGAGGTGTGTCTAAGTACATCCCCCCTATGATATCGACCACTGTGGTTCAAGGTGAGGTCCACAGGTGGATGCTGACCTACAACCTGTGTGCAAGAGGTACAGACATTGGGAGTGAGGATTGAAAAAAATTGCCATAGCAAATTGAGAGAGAAAAAAATCATATCGATGAACTCTAGTAGTAATGAATTTGGGTTTGCATTTTTTGATTTTTGAGTCTGTTTTTATTTCATTTTTCAAATAATTCATCTTATTGACCTTTACAAAAGGTTTGCTGTGCAGTAGATTTCGAAAAGTAAAACATTCTTAAGTCCAGATAGTTTTTGAAGCACTGCTCTGTAGCACAGGCATACACAGCGAGGTTTACTGAATCCTGAAACTAAAGAACGATTTGAATTACCCTTTCTTGAAAATTTTGAAAATAGAATAATGAAATGTCACTTGAGGAGAAGAGTTTCCAGCACCCTGTTGTGGTATAGCACCTCTGCAATGGCCTCCAGCGACTTCCCGTAGCCGATACTCATGCCTGCGTGCTTACGTTTGGGCTGGGCTTGGTGACTCACGTCCAAGAAATGAAACAGCACAACAGTGAGGGGGCACCACCCTGAAATGAGCTTTAAAGAGGCCACTTTCTTTATTAGGCGTCTTCGTTCATTCTCTGAGTGAGTCCTCAGTGCAAGGGAAGCCCTGGTGTGAGCTGCCCGGTGGAGAGGCCCGTGTGTCCAGAACTGGACTGAGCCAGGCCGTGACTGAGGCTCTCAGCCTGAAAGTTAGGAAAGAAAGAAAATTTGGTAGAAAATCACGTGATAGATCAGATGATCCCACCTCGGTCAAACCTTCAGAAGAGAATGCGGCCCTGGTTTGCATCCTGACTGCACCTTGGGACGGATTCTTGACCTTTGGAAATTGTCAGAATCAACAGCCGCTAAACTGTGGTAGGCAGCCGTAGACAGCTCAGATTCCTGTCTTAAAGAAGATGGGAGTGAGCCTGGGTGACTCTGTTAATCATGTGTCTTCAGTTCAGGTCATGGTTCTGGGTCCTGGGGTCCTGGGTCCGGGATCCTGGGGTCCTGGGGTCCTGGGTCCTGGGTGCTGGGATTCTGAGTCCCAGGGTCCTGGGATTCTGGGTCCCGGGGTCCTGGGGTCCTGGGATCCTGGGGTCCTGGGTCCTGGGATTGAGTCCTACTTTGGCTTCATGTTCCGTGCAGGGAGGAGTGAAGGATCTGCTTCTCCCTCTACCTTGCTCATACTTACTCTCTCTCTCTCAGGTAAATAAATAAAATCTTTAAAGGAAAATAAAAGAAGCCAGGAAGTGTCTCACTCACTACCAGTGCACAGAGAATCAAGTAGTTCCCTAAGGACTGTGTTTTGGCCGCTATCTCCATATAATCAGTTACTACTGACTGTAAATACCTATGGGCTGGGTTAGTTTTTCAAAAATGACTGTGTTGATGTTTTTGATGCTATTATCCTTAGATCAGTCTTTTAAGACACCTGAAATCTGAAACTTAAATATTGGGACAAACCCGAAGATAGATACATTACAATAAACTTTGAAATTGAACCAAAGAATCTTTTTTCCAGAAAGTTTTCTATCTCTGTAATGCTGAAAAAGAAAGAAGATAATAGTCACAAAGCAAAGCTGGTAGGGCCAGAATAAATCGTATTTTAGATCAAAGATTTTGCAAACCAGCGAGCTATGAATATAAACACTTTTACCATAAATAATAGCAACTGTGCAGTAGAATCTCCATGTATATATGACGACATCAAATGATAATAATAATTGTAAAAACAAATAACAAATCGCCTTCAAAACAAAAATGAAGGGGTGCCTGGGTGGCTCAGTAGGTTACGCTCAGGTCACGATCACAGGATGATCACATGAATAAATAAAGAAATAAAATATTTTAAAAATAGGTATTTTCAGAAAGGTATTCACAGGTATTAACCGTGATAAAGGACATGGTTGAAATATTTGCAGTTAGGTTACAAAAATTACAAACTCCCTATTATTTAGTCTGAAGAGCATATTTTTACTGTGAAAGAAAAAACACAGAAATAGATTCTTGACTCAATAATAACTAACATTTCTGTTTCTTAAGATAGCACATTCTATAAATAATCTGTTTTCGCTTATGATTAACATATATTTTATGCAGTGTTTTGCCTATATTTTGAGTAATTCTACATTTTCATTGACTCGATGCTAAGGATTCATAACAGACTGATAATGTGTTTAACATATTCATATTGTATAAATTTATTTTTTATCTCTTTTAAAGATTTATTTAATTTATTTATTCATGAGTGAGAGAAAGGCAGAGACACAGACAGAGGGAAAAGCAGGCTCCATGCGGGGAGCCTGACGCGGGACTCGATCCTGGGACCCCCAGGTCATGACCTGAGCTGAAGGCAGATGCTCAACCGCTGAGCCACCTGGGTGTACAGGATAAACTTATTTTTATTTACATTTGATATGATGAACCATTCTCATATTTTTACTATAGTCAGTATTTAGTTAAGTAGTTTTTTACTCACAAATTACAGACACTCAGAAAATGCTGTTATAAATACCAAAAGTATATGAATTAAGTAGGGAAATATTAAATTTTTAAATTTTTTATATGAATTATTGTTTTATTATTATTTTACTATCTTGATCCAATAAGCAAACAATAACTATAGTTTTGATTTAATCTGAGAAATGTTCTATTATAAGAAGCACTGTTACAATACCTACAGGCATTTTACCTTTATCCCTTTGTTTTCACTCTAAATTGAAGATCACAATATCACATCTATTACACATTTGCAACCTGCTCCTAAAACCCTTTTTTTTAGATAACGTACCATCATGATTTTGAGAGTCACATCCTTACTTGGTTCCAAATTATCTATCTTGATTTCTTGTGCTGAAAGTTTGGAACAGTCACCCGTGGATTACACGCAAAGCCAGATGATGTGTTTATGGTCAGAAGGAGGAATCAAATACTTGGAAAACTTAGGAGCTTTAAGATGTGAGGATCGAATCACACAGATTCAGAACGCTAAACGCCATAAATACGTTTTCTTCCTTCAAAACATTTTATTTCCCTACGTGGAAGTAGATATCCCGTTAAATATTGTTTCCTCATTTTTATTTTATTCATTATTTATTTGTTATTTATTTTTTTTTAAGATTCTATTTATTTATTCTTGAGAGATGCAGAGAGAGAGGCAGAGACACAGGCAGAGGGAGAAGCAGGCTCCCACTAGGGAGCCCGACGTGGGACTCGATCCTGGGACCCCAGGGTCACGACCTGGCCCAAGGGCAGACACTCAACCACTGAGCCCCCCTGGCATCCCTGTTCCCTCACATTTAAGTGGCTGTTTTGGGTCGGAGGCAAGCACAGAATGGGGTGTGGTGTGGGGTCTTTCCCGGTGTGTGAGCAACTCGACATGACCTCACAGGCTTTGGCCTCTGGTCCACACTGGGCCTGGCGTGCGCTGGGGTCCACAGACAGTGTGGACCAGGATGTGTGCAGGGTGGTCAGGGCCGGCTTCCCAGGACACTTGGTATAGACCAGCTGGGCCTGGCCCACGGCCGCCGCGGTTGGTCTGGGGGGGGGGTGAAGTGTCCAAATGCGCGGCCTCCAGGCCCTACTTCTGGGCTTCAGGTCCCCCCTCTGCTTCTCACCTGCTGAGTAAGACTTCGGGGATACTTCCTCCATCCACCATCATTTTCCTTATTTGCCACATAGGAGTGATGTTAGAAACACCTCCCACGGGGCCCGGAGGCCAGCGCCCGCCACAGCTCCCGGTGCAGTGACGCCAGGCGCTGTTGGACTCCATCCCTCCCGTGCGCTAGTGTCCTCAGGGCTACATGGGGTCCCCAGCACTCAACTGCCCTTATTTTCTTTAGTAAGACAAAGTATGTTCTGTGTCTTTCCCTGATATCTGTGGATCACAAGTTTTGTTTATTGATGTAGAAGTGACTGTATATATACATACATATACATATGGAAGGAGTTTGACATCAACTTGTAGAGATTTCAGGGACAGTTGAGGGATTCAGTCCACGGCGCTGCCCTTTGACACAATTCATTTTATTTATGTGTTTAATCTGTGGTGAGTCCGGAAACATAAAGTGCTTTCTAAGAAATAAAGCGTTCACCAAAGTGTTAAAAATGAATTCTTTCAGGGTCCTACGACATCACTTGGAAAAAATGAGTGGTGCTTGGGGAATAAATGTGACATTTGGGGGCCTGAAGCAGATAGGTCGTCTCAAATAGATAATTCCTTTATATCTAGACAAAGCTTACTTACTCTATCTTGTAATCAAATCAAGTGCTAAGTATTTCTATACTTTGTGAAATATAGTGGCTTAACCATGAGACAAGGCATTCTTCCCATTATACGGTGAGATGTGTGAATCAGTCGTAATATATAACATATATTTAAAGAGTCAGATTTCCATTGTTTTTAAAATATTTTTATATTTATATATTATATATAATATATTAATATCAATATTAATTATATATAATATATTTTCAGATATTATATATCATATTTTTATGAATGTATTTATATATTTATATATAATTAATATTTATATATAAATTATATATAAATTTATTATTTATATAATATATTTATATAATATAATTATATATATTATATATATTACATTAATTATAATATAATTATATATTAATATAATTCTATATATAATATAATATAATTTATATAATATATTATATATATTTATTTATATATAAATTATATGTATAATTTTATATATGTTATATAATATATATAATATATAATATATTTCTCATTGCTTATAGAAGTCGCAGTGCCTCCTGATTCAGCTGAGCTATTGAAACACGTAGGCAACACGAGTTAATGCTCGTAGGGAAATTCTGAAGTTTTGTATAAGAGGGTTTCAGAACATACAAAATACCAAAATCCTAGGAAATGTATCTTTTACTCCTTAACATAGATTCACGTGGTTGTCATCAGAGTGCCTTCAATTCTGTGGACATGTAAAAAGGCTCACCAAGTTTTTGTTAGTAAGTGGAGCTTATTATACTTACTTTTGCTTTGATTCTAGAGATTTGAAACAAACAACAAAATCGTTGTGAAAAGGTTAAAAGTCAGGGATCTTCCTGTCTTTTGTATTTCCCCTATATATAGACATTTTGCTGATTTACTTGCTCCTTGGGAATAAATGGAGTCTTTCAGTGGGACTTTTGGCCCAGGCTCTCCTCCCACGAAAAGTTCTAGGGGCGGGAGACACTCTAATTCCCGATGTGATTTTGTCACCTGAACCTGAATTTTTCCAACTGCAGGCGTTTCTTGCCGTTGTTTTCTGAATCCCAGGTTGGCTTTTTTTTGTTTGTTTTTTTTTGTTTTTTTTTTTTTTTTTATCCAAATTGAAGCTTGAGAACAACCAACGTTCACACAAAGCTTTTTGAGGCAAAAGAAATTGTGCCTGAATGAACACTTATGTGAAAATACGTTTATTCTGGCAAAATTCCTCTAATGAGGTGAAACCATTTTCAGAAAAAAAAAAAAAAAAGAAGCCTAGTGATGTGAGAACACAAAGAAAAATATCTAAAAATAGTTAATCGGCTACTTTGTTTCACTATCAGAGTCAGATCCCCACCGTGGCCAGAGAAGGACTTAACCAGAACAACCAGGTCATGTTTTGCATTGATTACACGTTCTCAGACAGCTACGGCCCCAAACCAGCCCAACCTGATCGTGTGGTTCTTTTCCCCCACAAGATTTAGATTTCTTATTTGGAAAGCAATCTTAGAAAATCAAGATTGGTCACTTCCAATAAGATAAAACCTGTTACTTTTCAATGTCTTGATTGCAGTGTCGCTAACACAGAGTGACATGTTGCTTTCGGGTGCGCAATACAGGGATTCAACAGTTTCACCCGCTGCCCCTGTGCTCATCCTGAGGTCACTCAGTCCCCTTCAACTGCCCCCACCGCCCACTCCAGAACCATCCTTTTGTTCTCTGGAGTGAAGACTCTGTTTTTTGGTTGTTGTTTTGTTTTGTTTTGTTTTTTGTTTTTTTTCTCTTTTTCCCTTCATTCATTTGTTTTGTTTTTTAAATCATACATATGAGTGGAATCCTATGGTATTCGTCTCTCTCTCTGACTTATTTTGCTTCGCCTTATACTGTCTGGCTCCACCCGTGTTGTAAATGGCAAGAGTTCACGCTTCCCTGTGGCTGAGCGCTACTCCTCTGCACACACGCACCCGCTGCTCCCCTAAGTTGGCGGCCGTAAATGCTTCTGCAATAAACATAGGGAGGCATCGATCCTTTCCCATTGGCGTTTTTGTATTATTTGGGTAAACACCCGGGAGTGCAATTAGTGAATCATAGGGTAGTTGTGTTCTTAGATCTTCCTGCAGTGGCTGCACCAACACTGTGAGCATTCCTGGCGGGCAGGAGGGTGCCCTCTCCTTCACAGCCTCGCTCACACTTGTTGTTTGAGGCCTTGATTTTAGCCAACGCAACAGGTGTGATGGGTGTGTTATTCTGAAGGAAGTTATTTAATATGGTTGAGGTCATATTGTCTGTCTGTCTACCCACCTCCACTTGATCCCTGCCTGTCTGTCTAGAGGCTGGTGTTTTAAGCACTGCGTGTTGCATGACACATGTTGCTTTCAGGGGCGCCCGGGGGGCCCAGCGGGTGAGCACCTGCCTTGGGCCCAGGCCATGACCCCGGGTCTTGGGATCGAGTTCTGCGTTGGGCTCCCCACAGGGAGCCTGCTTCTCCCTCTGCCTGGGTCTCTGCCTCTCTCTCTGGGGCTCCCCTGAATGAATAATAAAATCCTAAACAACCCCAAGCACATTGCTTTGCCGTGGCTGAGTGTCAGTGCTGAAGGTGCCAGGAGCTCAGCGCGGCTCCTGTCCTCCCGCCGTCGCCTGAGTGCAGGGAGCCTGATGCCGGGGCGCCGGCGGCCGCGCTGCACAAGAGGCCCAGCTGGAAGCGGAGCCCTGGCCTCCTGGCTTGGCCTCCTGGCAGTGACCCCGGTGATGAGTGGCCGGCTTTCGGGGAGCTCGCCATGTCTGTTGCTGGGTATTTTGGGGGGCACTCGCAGTCCAGGCGTCCCAGGGTGCTCAGGCCAGTGCCTCTGTGGAGCAGGGAGGCCTTGGCAGCCCCTTCGTGCACACACGGCCAGACCCCATCTACACTGTCTGCAACTAACCGCAGGCACCTTGCTCAGAGGCGCCAGTATTTTTTCCCAACTTCAGTCCAGGATCTGAGGTCTACATAATTTTCTTTCTTTTCTTTTTTTTTTTTTTAAGACTTTAATTATTTATTTGAGAGAGGTGGGGGTGGAGAGAGACAGAGGGGAGAGCACAGGGGCCTGGGAGCGGAGAGGGGGCAGAGGGAAAGGGGAAGCAGAGCAGCCTCCCTGCAGAGCCCAGCAGGTGCCACAGCAGGTGCCTGGTTGCACCACTTGCGAAAGGGATGCACCCACCACGTGGTAAAGTCAGCCTTAAATTTACATTTTCCTTTCTCCAGATCCACCATGTATTCTCATCATCTAGGTCAGTTTTCTTGTGCTTCACGTTTTGTTTTGTTTGGTCATGCTTCACGAGAAATCCCGACTCCTCTCCTTGCTGGGAGTGAGCGCTTCTAGGGTGGTAAAACAGCAAATACAATAGTCAGTAATTTTTTTTTCTTTTTTTTCTTTCTAAAAATTCTTTTCAGTTTACATGGCTCCTCCGTAGTGTCGTATACTCATATTTATTAAGCATATATCTAGTAAGTATATTGTAATGATTCTTTTCAATATTAAAGAGTTAAACTTCAGGCAAGATTTAATTAGGTCTGTATTTTTTTTTTTTTTTCAAGCTTCCAATTGCATTTTGATGAACTCCTTAGATATTCAATTATCATGTGACTGATTTGCAAAGTCTATTTATACTGTATGGGCTAGTGCAGACCCCTTGGTATTTCGCTGCCGTGTTATACCAGTGGAAAATGAAGTTGTGTAACTAGACACTGGTGACATACTTTTGTAGCTTATTAGCTTAGGGTAATTACCTGCATGTTCTACTGCACATTGAATTGCAATTGAAGGTGTTGCATTATAATATTTAGGTGACGCGGCAACCAAATATAATTGAATTATCATAGTAAACTTTGACTTGCAATGAAAATGAACACATTTATTGAAAAACATTTCTATGACATGTAAGCAATGTGTTCCCTTTTGATAACTATTGTTTTTCTCTTGTTCCTTTTTTTTTATTTTTTTTTTATTTATTTATTTTTATAATTCGCTGCTTGCCATTGCAGGAAGTAGAGGTTTGTATTCGGCTTCTGTATTTCATATTTTATTCTAGATTTTATATGAATCTTTACAATCAAATTATTCACATCCACTCAATTCACATTATTTTCCTCCTTAGGATGATTATTTCCACACTTGGAGTCCAGGAAAGGCCTTCGATCAGGGTAAGAATCTATTTTAAATAAAAATCTTTACATGTTTATAATCACTGTACTTTAAGTTGGTATTTATTGTTTGTTAGATTCTTCTGATACTAAATAGGAGAGCTTAGATCATGGAAATGTTCATACAACAATTAATTTCATTACCAGAATAGCGTAGTCAGGAATAAGTGAATTAGATGCCTTGATTATGTCAGGACGTCTTTCATTTTTAGATACATATCTTAGATTGCCTGATCCGGGCTTCCGAGCTTCATCTTGCCCATTTTTATTACCTGATACAAATCACTTCATCCAGGTCTCAAGTACACTCAGGCTCATTCACTAGGAAATAGACTCATTTGTGCAAAATTTCAAAACAAATGACTTTGCAGTCTGTGTTTCAGTTAATAAAAGCTTTCATTTAAAACAGCGCAGACTGGTAATTAGACTCAGTCGGGGTCTTAGTAAGACCCCAAAGGAGAAGTCGTGGATGAAACCAAGGTTCTCTCACCTCCATGCACGGTTTGCGCTTGAGAAGGGAAAGCAGAAAAGATGCTCGGGAAAGGAAAATGCGCATGAGAATAGAAACATCCAGCACAATGCAATCATAATGATGGGGACAGTTAAGCACACTTGTTTGTGAAATTCTACAGCATTAGGGACTCCTCCTTCTAGAGACTAGTACAAAAAAATTTTCTACTTTACGTTAACTATGGCAAACCTTACAGAAGATAGGTCTTCCTGAAGTGGGACCATTTAAAAATAGAAGCTTTTAAGTATGACTTGTAATAAGTCCTTAGAGGAATCTTAGGGGATTTTGCTGTGTCTCGCAATTTTTTTTTTTTTTTTTTTTTTTTTTTGGTGTGTGTGTCTCCCAGTTTTTGACTTCACATGCTCAAGGTCTGCTGCAACAGCCAACCTTGCCAAGTGAGACCGACCTGAGCGGCCCTAGCTAGGGACGCCCATCAACACTGATGTTGGTGTGAGCTCTCAGTCGCTCACACCCAGTGCCCTCGTTCATATTAGTTTCTCTCTGCTATCCTTCACCCGATTTCACTAGTAATATCTAGAGTGTTTGTGGAATCTGCATTTTATAATTCTGAAAGGTATTTTTGATTTTGCTAACAATATATAAATCAAGCCCAAATGTACTAAAAGACAGGTAATACGGAAATAATGAGATATAGGCTGAGATACATTTGCAAACTTTCTTGGGAAGTGAATTTTTATGATGGAATGATAAACCTCGGAAAAACCAGAATTATCCATGAAATAGATCTTAACACTTAAATTTGCCATACTGGATGCATCCAATTACGATAAGATTATTTGTGGGGTGTGTGTGTGTGTGTGTGTGTGTGTGTGTGTGTGATAATTTGTTGAATTACGATTTATCTCCTGTTTAAAAAAGAAAAAAAAAGAGGAAAAAAAAAAGATTATTATAAGGAGGCTTCCAAACCCTGGTGAGATTGATTTACTTTAATTTTTCAAAGATGATTTTAACCTACTAATTTGCCAAAAATATCCTATTTATTGGGCAGAGAGAAGCTCCCGACATAATAATAGCTAATAGTTGCGTCCAGTCGCTATTCTAAGTACTCAGTATACGAGTCCATTGAATCTCGGCGGGAACCCTGTCAAGTAGAGGAGGAAAGTGAGGCACTTAAGAGGCTTAAGCTCCTGCTCAAGTTCATAGTCCCGCAAAGTGGCAGAGTCAGGATTTGGGTCCAGGCAACCCGACCCCTGAGCCCCATTTCCTAACTACTGTGTGACACCGTCACTCCTACGATAGCCTTAAAATGAAATAATGACATCCTGCTGGTATTTTGAGGTTTATGCTTTAAAAATGAGTATCTGCTTGAGTGAACATTAGAAATAGAGCTAGTGGCTGTGTTTCTATATTTTAAAAGAATATTTTTGGATTTTCAGGCCCGGGGTTCTGATTGATTGAACATGCATAGTTGATAAACATAGATGGGGAAGTTTTTTTTTGTATCAAAAGAAAAAAAAAGAAAAATGCAAAAAAACTAGATTGATATAAATATATTTGTTTTGGTTTTGAGTCATATTAACCCATTGGTAGACCCTGGGTTACTCCCTGAGGGGTGAGACAAATTGTCTTCTTCTCATCTGTCTCTGACTAAGAGAGATGGCGGGCATCACTTGGATAGGAGAGGCTTGAGATTTGATGATTTGTAATGTATCTTGTGTTTTTATGATGAAAGAATCTTGCTAAGTACCATTTTCAAAATCTGAACTTTTGGACATAAAATAATTTATGACTTTTTAGAGGTATTTATAATTTTTAATATACTCTCATGGTATGTGGACATCCATGTCACATCTCAATATCAGTTGATTTTCTCCAGTCTCTTGGGGACTGTTTGCATATTTCTTTTTTTTTTTTTTTTTAAGAATTTATTTATTCATGAGAGACACAGAGAGAGAGTCAGAGATGCAGGCAGAGGGAGAAGCAGGCTCCCTGTGGGGAGCCCGACGTGGGACTCGATCCCAGGTCTCCAGAATCACGCCCCAGACTGAAGGCGACGCTAAACCGCTGAGCCCCCGGGGCTGCCCTGCCTGCATATTTCTTGAAAGAAATGAAGAAAATATTGCCTTAGCATAACATTTTTTTAGCATTACATTTTTTCATGCCGATATTTATACCATTTTAACTGTCCACATTGTGAATTATATCTTCCTTTTCTACAGAATGGTCCACAAAATATGCAGAAATTAAAATATTACTAATGGAAAAAATAATTTTTCATGACAAATGGTGCAATTTCTCATCACCAAATCCTTTCTACATATATGCATAAGTATGCGCAAGTGTACATACGTAAGCATATGCATCATTTACACATGTGTAGACACACACGTATTTGCCTCTATAAACTTTCTTCTATCTTACTAGGACCCAACTGATTGTTCCTATAGAGCTTATCTACCTCGCGGTTTACCTGTGAAAAAAGTTTTTCCTCTTCTGAGTTACTTTTCATAAATCACAATATATCAGCATTGGTTTTTTTTTTGTTGTTGTTGTTGTTACTGTTTTACCAGTAAGAGTTTTAGTAAGTTTTAGGAAAATATAATAGTCTCAAATAAATTCAAGTAAAACTATTTTGGGGTGATAAAATCTGCTTTATAATAAAGGAAAGCATACTGATGCCAAAAATAGACTCTTTGTATCTCCCCACGTAGGATCTTCTGTGCCACTGCTTCTGTTCATTAGTGCAGCTAATCATGAGTTGACACAACAGAAATTGACTGAAAGAGAGTTTTAATGAGGACATGAATCTTCTTGAATATGACATGAAAATTTAATGTTTACTATGACAAATTTAGAGGGTAGATGCACGAATGAAACTATACAGTGGTGGCATGATCAAGATTTTAAACAATTTGATGAGCTTTAGATAGGCTGTAACTTTGGAAAAAATCACTTTTTGGGCACCTGGGTCTGTTAGGGGTCTGACCTTGGCTCAGATCGTGATCCCAGGTCCTGGGATGGAGCCCCAGGTCAGGCTCCCCGCTCAGCTGGGAGCCGCCGTCTCCCTCTGCCTGCCACCCCCCTGCTTATTATACTCTCTCTCTCAAATAAATGAGTATCTTTGTAAAAAAATTAAAAATAAATTAAAAAAAAATCACTGTTTTCCTTTTCATTGCATTAACCCTGCCTTGTTTTAAGTCATGGACTTTTTTTTAAAGATTTTATTTATTCATGAGACACAGAGAGAGAGAGGCAGAGACACAGGCAGAGGGAGAAGCAGGCTCCCTGCAGGGAGCCCGACGTGGGACTCGATCCCAGGACCCCGGGGTCACGGCCTGAGCCCAAGGCAGGTGCTCAACCGCTGAGCCACCCAGGCGTGCAGGCCATGGATTAATTTGGGTTTATAACAGATAAGGCATTGACATTCCTAGCAGGAATTCCTATCAGCTGTTTAGATAGTCTGCAGGTGCTGCAGTGCTATGTGTACAAGGAATACCTTCTATTGAAAAGTTCTCATCCCCAGGGTGTGATCTCCAGGCCCCCAGACGACATGGTTGGGGGCAGCGAGGGCTCTGTCCGCATCTCCCTGATGGTGCTGTGCCCCCGGGACCTCCCATGGCAGTGGATCAGTCAGCGGCCTAGTGATAATGAAGCTGCATCTAAACAGATGCTGAGAGGTCACTGCAGGTCCACCCGGCAGTGCTGGTGTGTCCCGCGGGTGTGCAGGGGACACCGCAGGACTCGGCTGGCCGTGGCCACGAAGACAGGTGCATGCTGGCCGTGGGCCCAGGGTGGCAGCCCTGAGGCCGGGGCTGCACCTGCAAGGACGGTAGAGCCCCAGGCTGGGCTGAGTCACCCCCCGCCTCTGTGGGGCCCCGGGCCGACCCCGCCAGCCCCCCTCTGCCGCACACCCCTCACCACCAGCAGGCCTGTGGGCCCTGGCTGTGACCTCTGGCCGTGACCTCTGGCCGTGACCTCTGGCTGCCGGGGAGGAGCTGAGCAGGCCCCTCCGGAGCCTGTGCTCCCCAGTGAGCAGAGCTGCTTGCTGCTCCCGCCTCTGTTCATTCTCGAAACTGAAAAGGACCAGGGTTGAGCACACACAGCCCTAACTTCGCTTTCCCTTCGAGCAACCAGGCGCCGCCTGTCCCGTGCATGACTTGGATCCCCACTTGTTGACGGGCGGTGGGGGGGGCCTTATGAATTTCTTCCTGTCCTTAGAGGGTGGCGATGGTAGCGGGGGGACAGAGGTCGGGGCTGTGCCTGCTCCACAGCAGGGGCGCGAGCTCCCACAGCGCTGCCCTGGGCCGGTGCTGGGCCTCCCGGCGCCTCTGCAGTGGGAAACCGGGGTTCTCCCAACTGAAGCTCAGTGAGGACATGTGCAAAGATAGGAGGTGATCCCAGTATTCTCTAAAAATGCTTTCAACCACTCAAAATGTAAATTCTGACCCCTCATGTGATTTGAACTATCATCTGATCAACTCACAAGAATGGATTTCGTATTTTTGTATCATTTGGGATAAATTACTTGTCGGGTATTCAGATGACACCAGCCATGTCAGTTTGCACTGTACATTAGTTAGACCATCCGGGGTGGCAACCTCGGCACTAGAAAGCCTGCAAAAAATAGCGTTCAACTTAGAATCGAATGGCGCGTGCTAATTTATTCCATGTCAAGTTTAGTGCACAAGAACTATCTAGGGTTTATACATGGGAAATGTATTTTCCCTTCCTATCCAATTCTGATTTCTTATACAAGAATGATATTTAATTTGTTTTATCCCACAATCTAGAAAAATAAATATAGGAGTATTCCATAAAATGCAGGAATCAGAAATCTTGCATTGCCCTATTTTATGTCAGTGCTACTTCTTCCGTTGAGTAATAAATATTGGATAAAGGTTTGCATTTTTAATGTAAGAGATAAAATCAAGATTAACAATGCTTCATTTGGTGCATATCACGGTAGCGCACATACACGTGTAGGAAGGCAAATTATATTTATTTCCTTTCAGTGACCTTGTGTGTTACTAAATTGTGAATCAAATGTATAGAGCAAGAGGTTGATTAAATATGCTTCAAAGGTCTTCAGATTTCAAGACGTAAGATTCTTATCTCAGACTTTGATAACCTAATGTAGTAATACGATGCAAAGATCGAAAAAAAAATGTAGATGGATATCTAGGAAGTCATAGTTTTTAATAGGAATCCTCCACTGCTTGCAGAGGTGACGTCCAGTCCTGCCTACACGTGAAACTTCCTACGCATTCATGTTAAAAGCACGGTTGCTAATCTGGGCTAGATTCTGGGCACTTGTGTGTGTGTGTCTGTGTGTGTTTTAATTTTTAAGAGTTGTGGTAAAATTCACATAGCATGAAATTTCACTATTTTAACCATTTTTATGTATATGGTTCAATGGTATTAATTCACATTGTTGTGAGATTTCCACCCTCTCTCTCCCCAGAACTCTCTTTTATCTTCCGAAACTGAGATACTATAGCCCTGAAACCCAGATTCCCTACTTCCCAGTTCTTGGCAAACAGCATCCTGTGTTCCACCTCCATGAATTTGAGTATTGGAAGTATGTCACATAAGTGGAATCATACAGAATTGGTCCTTTTGTGGCTGGTTTATTGCACTTGGCATTGTGACCGTGTTGTCGCGTGTGTCACAATTCCTTTTCTTCTTAAAGGCTGAATCACGTTCTAGCGTGTGTATACACTACATTTTTTTCAACTCATACGTTGATGGGTACTTGGGTTGCTTCCACACTTTGGTTACTTGAGAAACGAATACTGGCTCACAGATGTCTGAATCTAGGTTTTCAGTTCTCCTAAATACACGCTCATGAGTGGAATTGTTGGATCACCTAGTAATTCTGCGTTTAATTATTTGAGAAACCATCATATTATTCTCCATAGAGTCCGTACCATTTTACATCCCCACCGGCGATACGGAAAAGTTCCAATTTCTCCACATCATCACAACACTTGTCACTTTGATGTGTGTGTGTTAATAATATCCATCCCGATGGGTGTGAATGTGTTTGTCTTTTAAACTACAGTTTATTATTTATGCAGATACAGTTGAAAATCATAGAGAATAAGCAATGACTTATCAAAATAATTCTCCTCGGTGGTGCTGTCTTGCAATGCAAATAGCTTTTTGTTGCTGTTGTTCAGATAGTTGTTTTTCTAATGCAACCACAAATCTCAGGGAATTTTAAATAACCTATTCACCTTTTTAGATTTGATTCCAGAAACAGGTGCTAAAAGGGTTTGAGAATGGATTGTGAGAATCAAGGAAACTCCCCAGAGATTAAACAACAACAACAACAACAAACATCATTTCTATTGAACAAGCACTTCTGTGTGTCAGGTATTATGAATAAGCCAATCATCGTACTAATCTTAAGTAGGTTTATTCCTTAATTTGCGACAGAAATTGAAACTGAGGGATGTCGATACAGGTGACGGGGCCAGCAAGTGTTGAAGCTAGGTTCGAAATCTTGTTATTAGTGGGTTAGAAGTCCATTTGCTCTTTCGTTACACAATGTGGTTTTAGATTTAGCTCATCTGTATGCACATTTTTGGTCTGTTTCTCAACTCAGAGATCCATCTTTTGATGAAAAGACATGGGAGGAATGACACAGGGGGACATAGGTAGCTAAAGGTCGACATCAGGCACACGTTGGATCACATTTAGAATTGCTCCACTACCGCGGTAAGGAAGTGTTTGCAACCTGTATTCTCATTTTCAGGATGGAGGGATATAGATTTTTAAACTCAGTTGTATAACCGTCATCTAATAAGTACAAGGGTTGTTGCATTGAGTTGTGTTTCCATCGCTTGGGAGTAACTCACAGCATATCTGTGAGACAAGAAAGTGTTTCAAGGATGAACACGAGCTTCTGAGGAATACCTTCTCGGAAGCTACTTTTCACTGGAGTGTCCTGGCCACAGTTCTCACCCTCACTTCCTTATATGAAATGTGGAAAAAAAAATGTACATGTCTTAGTATATTAAGGTTTTGGCATTCAAACCCGGAGGCAGTTTTGACCCAGCCGCTAATACATTCAAGGGACTTTGGCCTCTTACCTGTCTCCAAGGTCCAGGCTTGACTTTCTACTTGGCTACGCTATTCCATCTTCACATGGCACTTACTGTTCGAATAACTGCTTCTTAAAGTACAATCTGTTTTTTCGTACCTACTTCTTGGTCCTATATTCCTGGTCAACAGTGAGTAAATAAATTCATCCTTCTACATGAAAATTGTGTGAATATTTAAAACTAGCTAGTATGGTACTCTTCCCGGAAGATTTTTAAATTAATCATTTAATTTTAAAATAAGTGAAAGACTTTAATTAGAATACTCTGCTGCTCATCATACAGACAACTGGGATGTCCTGAACACATTCTCTTCTAGTTCTAACATCTCACATTTTTTAAAGAAGATTGCTAATTTTGCTATTTAGCACTAGATATTTGTTTTTTCTTTCCTCTTGGTATATTTCTTGATGATTCTACCAAGATCTCCTCATCTGTGCTTAAATATTGTATTGAGATAGCTCAATTAAATGGTTAATCGATGGGATAGTTAAGTAGGCATTTGGTTGGATCATCTAGACAGGAGTTTAAATCACAATTATGGCCATACCGACTGTATTGCCCCACGCAAGTAACGTAACCATTCTAGAGTTGTTTTCAACTAAATATGAATAAGTTCCAAATTTACAAAGTTGTGAGACTGAGTAAAAAAGTATATAAAACCTATGCACATTATTTGAAATGTTCAGGGATGATTTTCTCTCTCATATTTCTTCTGAAGACAATTAGTGAACTTCCACTACTCGTATGTATTTGAATGCAATGTTTTAGTCCTGGCATAATAATTTGTTCTTTCTACTCAATATTTCAATAATCAGAGTGGCCATGCAAATTGTTGGACTTAATACTGTTAAACAACACTTATTTTGAGAGTTTCTTTTTTTATTTTGAGAGTTTTTATGAAAAATCATCTTCCTTGACACATTTGAAGAAATTTGTAATTTTCAAGACTTTGAGTTGAACAAATTGTTACTCTATTACATTAAAGCAACATACATCACAATGTTGTCATTAATACAATGGGAAGTCTTAGGTTTATAAAGCCCATATGGTATGGTAAAAAAGAATACCAGTGTTGGGGTCAATAAGTCAGGTTTTGTTTTTCCAGCTTTCCTAGTTGTTAACATAAAAATCAATTTTATACAATTTAAAAAATAGACTTTTTAGAGAGTAATATTGGAAAAGCTCCCCTGCCTTATGACTTTTCTTTAACTTTAAATAGTACAGGTATTACTAAGCCTCTTTTTAATCGACTCTATTTTTCAGAGCCATTTTAAATTAATAGCAAAATTGAGCAGAAGGTGCAGCAACTCCCACACACATGCACAGTCTCCCCCATCGTCAGCATCTCCCACCAGCATGATGCACCTACACAGACGCAGCATCATCACCCGGTGTCCCCAGTTGACATCATGGTTCGCTCTTGGTGTTGTACAGCTTATAGGTTTGGATGGACATATAAAGACCCCAGGCTATCATTATGGGATCCTATAGAGAACATTTCCTGCCCTGCCTGTTCATCTCCCCTCCCCTAACCTCCAGCAATCACTGATATTTTTATTGTTTCTATAATTTTGCCTGGTCTAGGATGTTATATTGTTGGAGCCATGCAACAATGCAGTGTGTAGCCTTTTCAGGTCGACTTAATTCACTTCCAGTTTGCACTTAAGTTTCCTCCATGTGTTTCCCTGGCTTGATAATTCGTTTCATTTTAGCATTGGATAATATTCCCTTATCTGGATGTACCACAGTTTATTTACTCAGGCACCTACTGGAAGACTTCTGGGTTTTCCCTAAGTCTTGGCAATTATGAATAAAGCTGCTATAAACAACCGTGTGCAGGTTTTTTTTTTTTTTTTTTTGGACATAAGTTTTCAACTCAATTGGATAAATACCGAGAAGTGTGATTGCTGAAACATATGGTAAGAGTATGTTTATTTATGTAAGAAACCGCCAAAGTGTCTTCCAAAGTGGCTGTACCATTTTGCATTCCCTCTAGCAGTAAATGAGAATTCCTGTTGCTCCACATCCTCACACCATTTATTTGCATAATTTACTTGCCCCTTAGGTATTTCAGAGTGTAGCCCTTTCAAAGCATCTGGAAATAGACGATCAACGATTTTTCTATTTTATCTAGTAAAGCTGTGTACACCTTCAGAGCCACTTGATTATTTTTGATTATATGATAGCCTAAGTCTTTCTAATCTTAAGAATTTATTATTTTACTTTATGGAAGGGGTTTCAAGCATGAAAAGCTCTTGAGGATGGATTATTTTCCTTCCTACATATTAATTTTCAGTATGTTGGTAGATCAGGGATCTTAAAATCAAGCTACTCGTCAAACTCACGTGGGCAGTGTTTGTATACATGGCCCCATACCCTACCCGCCGCAGCATCAACTCAGGGCATGGAGTCCTCTACTTTCTACTTTTCACAAACTCTCCAACAAATGCATCTGTCCTAGACCTGTTTGAGCTTAAGTTTAAAAGAAAAAGAAAAGAAAAGAAAAGAAAAGAAAAGAAAAGAAAAGAAAAGAAAAGAAAAGTTACCTGACTCCTTACTCTACTTTTTTCATTCTTTTAACTCAATGCTCTATGCAGCAAATACACTGCATTATCTGTTATTTTGGTATATTTCTTTTTTTTTTAATTTTTTTTTAATTTTTATTTATTTATGATAGTCACAGAGAGAGAGAGAGAGGCAGAGACACAGGCAGAGGGAGAAGCAGGCTCCATGCACCGGGAGCCCGATGTGGGATTCGATCCTGGGTCTCCAGGATCGCGCCCTGGGCCAAAGGCAGGCGCCAAACCGCTGCGCCACCCAGGGATCCCTATTTTGGTATATTTCTTACCACATTTGACATATCTAATTAAAGGACTGAATAAAAGCCTCAACGAGTAGAAGAATAGAATTTTGAGTGTGATTTTGCTTCCTTCAAATACAAGCAGATGAATTTGACTATTTGATACAATGCTGAGGAAGTTATGCTTTATTGTATTTAAGTTATAATTTACATTTACTCTTTTGTTTATTGATAGTAATTTGGCTTCTCTATGGAGGAACATTTTCCTAGCATTTTCACACATGTTGCTTCATTTGACCTTCACACACACCAAATCTTTCAAAGTTTTATTTAAGGGGAGTGAGATTGTTGTTCATTGCAACATATGAAGAAACAATAATTTGGATTTTGATTTGCTCACAAATACTGATAAATGCAATTGAAATTAGTAGTCAGATTTCCTAGATACTGACCTTGATGTTTTCCAAGATATAATGCAGCTTCTGTTAATTTACTAATGGTTTAAAAGCAAAACAACCTACTTATTTAGCTCATTTTGTTAAAGCATAATTTTTAAGAGTCCAGAAAAAATCTGTCATTTGTTGAATACTTACTATATACCATGAGCATTTAGCTTTTATCTCATTCAGTTCTCAATACCAACTTTCATCTTTCTTGCTTTTATTTTGCTCACATTTTTATTTCTTTCATTGCTCCCATTACAACGAGAAGGAAAATTGATGTTCAGTGAATGCAAATAATTTGCCTATGATCATGCAGCTATTTGGAGTAAGAACTAGAATTCGTATATATCTCATTTGATTCCAAATTCTGAGGCTTCTCCAAATCATGACCTGGGTCGGCATTTACGCTGGGGACCTGGCTATTTTCATAATCATTCATTGCAACTTCCAGGTAGACTTCTTAGGGAAGTTGTTGTTGCTACTAGGAAAAGGATGGAATTATTTCCACTTACTGTAACTTTGTCTAAAATCATTTAATCAAATGCATTTAGCTTCTAATTTCTGATCTTTAGAATGAGAAGTCTGCAGAGAATGCTTTCTAAACTTCCTATCTCCTCTTTTGTCCTTTGAGTGTTCTGCAAGCCCTGTGAATGCAGGCTCTTGAATACATCTTTAATCATAAAGGTTGAAATATTGTAACACTTAACTCTGCCAATAATTTTTATTTATATCATTTGAAAAAGAGCAGTAGTTTGTCATTAGAAGTTTGTCATTAGAAGGATGACTTTGATTTTCAGGAAGACTTTGCAAAAGTAACATTTTAAAATAATATTTGGAGAAAACTTTGTTAGCAACTTAGTTTATCAAATTTATTTTGAAATATTTTATCAACATCCATACAGTTGGCTGATCATCAGTTCCTATGCATTAGGTCTGTAATATTTTATGATATTCTTACAGGTTTAATATGATTCCGTTTCATATGATTGGAAGAGCAGGGCTTGCTCTTCCTTAACTTTGCAGCTACTCAGTCAGACGGTTAAGGGACTTGCCCAGAGTTATATTAAAGAGCCTATAATGCTAACTATTTATATTAAGTGGCACATCTGGAACTAGGCTTTATGTCATTTATCACCTAGCCCTGTGCCTTCTCACTACACTATATCCTCCACAATTCTTACCTGCTACTTTCAACCATCATCCTAAAGACAAGCCAGTTACGGCTGTACTGCTTAGTAGACGTGGTTGTCTCTTCAGGTAAGGACAGAGCATTTAGAAATTAAAATAAATTGTAGTGCTAGATGGGCAACAACATGTTTAAAATTTCAGACTTTAATGCAAGAAAGGAGGTAGCATTATTTTAGGAAATTTTGTGGGAATTTTCTTGAGAATCAGATAGTATGAGGTTTGAGTCTGCGCTGTACTATTTATTAGCCCTTCTAACTTGGAAAAATTAATTAACCCAAAGCCAAAGGTAATATTTGCAGATTAACAATTAACTAAAGCCCTGAGGGCTTTCAGGAGATAGTTAATAAAGAAGCAAGGGGAGAGATGTAGGAAAACTAATAGGCTGTCGTTTAGGGTCAAAGCATCTTGCAGTTTTACACAATATTGTCATATATATATATATATATATATATATATATATATATATATTCACACATTTAAAAATGTTTTTTTCAAGAGCACTTAAACTATGCACAGAAGCTTGTATTCTAAAATATTGATAATTCCTATCAAAAAAGAGACAAACAGACTCTTAAGTATAGAGAACAAACTAATGGTTATTAGAGGGGAAGTGCAGGGGGTGGGTGAAATAGGTGAAGGGGATTAAGAACACACGATGAGCACTGACTAATGTATGGAAGTGTTGAATCACTATATTATACACTTGAAGCTAGTATAACAGCTAACTATATGGGAATTAGTAAAAGAATTCCTATCAAAAAAGGAACTAAAGAACATATAGACTTCCACTTAGTTTTGACACACTATATTGTAAATTTTGTGTAGATTTTGAACACTCTTTCTTAGTAAATGGAGGTCGGAACTGCACCTATGCACAGACTTCTATTCCCTACCCATTTTAAATTGAAAACATTAGGAAATAAAATAGAGATTATATATAACTCAAAAAATGAAAGTTAAAAAAAAAAAGACATGTATAGTCAGCTAAGTGTCAGTCCTGGATTTAAATTATTTCTATTAAATGGGCTCTAATTACTAGATTTTAATCACTATTTTCTCTTATAAGGTAAAAGTCAGTATTATGGGTTGAATTGTGTCCCCAAAAAAGATAATTGTTGAAATCCTAGCCCCTCACACTTGTATTTGTGACGTTATTTAAAAATAGGGTCTTCGTAGATATAAATTAAGATGAGATCGTACCAGTTTCGGGGAAGCTGTAATCCAGTATGATTGGTGTGTTTATATAAAGAAGAACAAGGTGACAGATGGACATAAAGGAGAAGGCCATGCGGCCACGATGGCAGAGATGAGCGTCATGCTGCCACAAACCAAGGCGCACCCAGGATTCCAACAGTCTCAGAAGCTGGGAGAGAGCCTGGGGTAGGGTCTCCTCCTGAGTACGCAAGAAAGTCCCAGGACCCATTCTCCTTGATGGCACACTTCAAGTTTCAGAAACGTGAGAGGATACATTTCTGTTTGCTTAAGCCTCCCAGTTCGTAGTACCTTGTTATGGCAGCTCTAGGGAGTCAGTACAGTCAGTGTCATCAAAATGATGTTTAAATAATTCCTGTAGGGCCCTTGGGTGGCTAAGTCAGTTAAGCATCTGCCTTGGGCTCAGGTCACGATCTCAGGGTCCCCGGATCGAGCCCCTGTCGGGCTCCTCGCTCAGCAGGGAACCTGCTTCTCCCTCTCCTTCTGCTCCTGCTTTCTTGCTTTCTCTCTCTCTCAAAAAAAAAAAAAAATAGATAAAATTAAAAAAATAATTCCTATGATTACTAAACTGATTTCATTTCATAAGCATAAGAGTTGATGTACAAATAGACATAATGTCTTTGTTTAATCTAAATATTAAAAATACTATATATTAATTATAATTTAAACTCATGAATTTTTGAGTATATAACATTTTATATCAAGTGTGTGTGTGTGTGTGTGTGTGTGTGTTAGATGGATGTTCTTTTTTAAGCACCATCTGTTTTCTGGCTTCAGCACCCTGATTTTCTTTTAGAAAAACGTGCCTCACTCCACAGATTTTCATAGGCTGGTGTCACCCACAACCTGGAAGTACTTATGTGACCTACATCTGACTAAATAGAGTCTCCCTGGCCCCTGTTCTCAGCCAGTAGTTTAGGGATGAGAACGTGGCCCAAATCAGGCCACTTAGATTTGGGGGATATGCAGGGGAATTATTTTTTGTCATATTTATTTTTGTCACTTTATTTTTTTTGTCATAGTTTGTTGTATTATGTATGTAGTTCCACCTGCAAAAAAAAAAAAAATATATATATATATATATATAGAGAGAGAGAGAGAGAGAGAGAGATTCTCTTTCCTATAGTTCCCCCACACATCCCCCAAATCTGAGCAGCCTGATTTGGGTCATATTCTCATCCCTGAAATCTAGAAAGTCATATTGGTTTTTAGTAGACTATAGAATGATATAAACAATGTATGACTCCATTACTATGTTTAGGTCTTAGCTGTATATTTTCATTGTAATGGATTATACTTGGCAGAGAAGGGTAAAAAAGCAAATGTAATTTAAAAGTAGATACTTCTACTTAGGAAGTTTTGTATTTTAAAGGCCTTGTTTTGAAGGCATCACAAGTCTTTTGAGAGCCCATCTGAAATCATCCCAAATAACTGTATTAGCAAGAATATTTTAAAGTCATTTTTTTTTTTTGTATCTTCTTCTGCACCTGGCTTATAGTGGGACTGAAAATTATTTCTGGTTGAAGCTGGAGCTCGACACAGGACTCCAATAGGGATAAAAATAAAGAAATGAGGTCAAGGAAGACAAGTGGCATGCTTAAAGAAGAAACTCTCAAACTTTGGGTGCTTTCCACCTAATTTAGGACACAGTAGAAAAACAGATAAAGTCAACTGTGAAGCTGAACAATCGGCCCTAAATATCCAGGGATATTTGATATTTTGGTATATCATAAGGTATACTACAGAGAACTCAAATAGTTGAGGCAATTTGTCTTATTAGGAATTGTCATCTATCAGTGGGTATCAGGAGGGCGATTTTGACTGAATTTTTTTGACAAGATATGTTAAATGGTCTTTTAAAAATATTTAAAACATGAAGGTGAAAAACAGGATTATTTTATTGGGAGTTTCTTCAACAGAGGGTCAAATACAATAATCTTTAATGACGTTATTTAAGCTGTGGGGAGGAATTTAATTCAGTTCTAACCTATAAGAGATGGGGGAAGGGCCTTCATCACAATTGCCTACACAGAATGATGTGGGGTTGCAGAGATCTGGGGGAAAAAAGTTGTATTTGCAGAAATGCATATGTTTAAAGACAGGATGTCTAACCCATGGGGAAGAGAGTGAAGATTTGGCTTAAACTAGGAGAGATTCAGTTCTAGAGCCAGGAAACTAGGAAGCGTCTCATAATAAGGATTCTGGCAGAGAAAAAAGGAAAAAGGATGGAGAACTAATTACCAGGACAAAGGAAATTACAGCCTAGGCCTCAGGGTCATAGAGCGGGGTGATAGCGCATGAGAGACGCGGCCAGGTGGGTTTGCAGAAGTAGGTGTAGGTGGTGTTCACCTGGACCCCTAGGGAAGTATGTCCTATAGGGACGTCTGTTGAGCTGGCTGGCAGGTGATACTTCTATTTTATACCCTGTGATATATTTTTCATCATCTTCTACATAATTTCATCTGCTAATCATGATACTTAAACCTGCCGCTCTTCAGTCCAAACATGGAGTCACACTTAGGTGTCATGAAAACCTTAACGGAAGGCGAAAGGCACAACACCCCAAACAAAAATCTACTGATATATCAGGTCTATATCATAGGGATTTATAATCTGTATTAAAAATGGCTTTTTTTGTGCCTTTTTTACCTTAATCCTCAAGACTTTACTCATTCTTGTATTTTTTTTTTTAATTTAAAGATGATCTGTGCTGAAGTTGACACTCAGCCCTCTCTCACTTAATAATCACTAGTTTATTTTTTAACCTACACTGAATGGGTTCTTACAGAGTATTAAACTAATTTATGGAAACAGTATATTTTATCAATAGGTAGATGTTAATTTGGAAATTAATACATTACTTAAAATATGCTTAAGTACAAATGTGCTTGTTGAGAAAATAATTGATTAATATATGAAGTTTCAAGATGTAAAAATTCTTTAAGGAGATAAATCACCTTTTTAGGCAAGTACCCTGACATTTTTTTTCACCCTGAAAACTACATTACTGTTGATTAGTTTAAAATATCTATACCTTTTCAAATAAATTCAGCATTGCTTTATATGCAGTATATTTAACACCAATATTTTTCTAGCTAGAGCATTATTAAGTTAAATTGAAATTCTCACCAGATTTAGATCTCACAGGCCATATTTTATCTTTATTAAAAAGTTTCCTATTGACAGTGCACATGTGAGAGCTATAGTTTTAATCACAGAACATGACTTAAGTCTTGCTGAGCTGATAAAATCCGAATCACCATGCTGCCAAGTTAGGTTCCATATTGCAGCCCTGTTTTTAATTAGAAGGCTAAATTGCTGTCAGACGGTGTTTTTGAACCTTATCTTCATCTTTCTATTAAGCAAAAGACATTCAGCATCTCATCCTGAGAAGTACAAGAATTATGTTTTTTTTTTTTTTAAATCAGTTATTCCTTTTCCATACCTAATTTCTTTGTTTTTTAGCAGGTTTTGTTTGTTTTTTAGCATGTTTGTTGTTGTTGTTGTTGATGTTTTATTTTTTGGATAAAGCGTGAGTATTGGGATCCAAATTTCAGTCCTAATTTCTCAGTTGGTTATCTCTTTCAAGAATGACATTTTGGTCGTGAAATAAATAAATATTATTTTATATATGGATTATTCTGCCTCTTGATCCTTGGTTGATTATACTTTAATAGCTTTCTAGAATTCAAGAGAATTCAGAAGTTTTTCAGAATGTGGAAATCATTTAATTCTTATATTCAGATTCTTTCTTAAAGTTATCTCTTATAAGACCTTTCAGAAAGAAGATAGTAGCTACTTCTATTACTATTTACTCTTTTATATTGCATTAACTTCTGCTTGGATGGAAGGGAATTCTGAAGTCTAGTAGTATATAGTTCAGTAGTATGTAATAAAATTATGATTAATATATGACTTTTATTGAGCTGGAAAAGCTGATGAATATGAAATAAAATTATTGGAAGAAAACAAAGAATTGATTGTAATTTTATACAGGACAGACTTCAGATAAGTAAGTTTCAATAGAGAATTAAAAGTTTACTGATAACAGCAACCGTAAATTCATCTTAAATTCATATAAATATTTTTGGTAATATGGACAGAAGCAGGCAAGGGATATTCCATTAGCATCCTTGGTTATATTGTGCCATCATGTTGAGGATTACTCTGAGACATCCAATGAATGGGGCGAGGACCTACATGCCGTGCGTTTGCAGATTCACCTTATGTTTTTCAGTTTATAAGGGTTTGCTTCTTCCCACTCAATTTCACTTTCCCGTTCCTATCTGAAAATGAGCAATAACTCTTCTGTCATAAGTCTTGTGTGAGGATTAAATCATATGTATGAAGGTTTGAGGACTGTACTTAGCCCATATAAACATTTTTAATAATAATAGCAATAATATAATATAATTATAATAAGATGGCTAATTATATAATTATAATGGCTAATAACATATGTTAGTAGGTAATTATAGCTCTTGACTTACAATTTCAAAGTACAAATATATCTTTTTTTTTTTCCAAACATCAAGTTACCTTGAGCATTTTGTAATAATATAAACCCTCAAAAATACCCAAAGGTAAATAACTTTAGCAGTAGGCAAGGATTCTTTTTAGTTTTAAAAAGTCATGTATTAAAGCTTGGCACTCCAGATTTCCTACTGCTAAATTAGCGGGAATGTTTATGATGATGATGATGTCATGATACCATGATATTATGACTAACACATCCTGCCAATGACTCTGAACTAAATTGAATCACAGTGGTAATAATGGGTAATCCTGCTGAGTATCTCTGCTAAGCATGGACAATTAAGAAAGAAAACCATTAGTTGTAATTGAAGAATTCATGTTTGTATCTAGTAGTTTTTCACAGGAAACTAAAGAAGATGAATCCAAATAAGCCCCAAATAATGCAATAATCAGTCCTCGTTGCCTCATTAGCATTTTAAGAGATAATGACAATTGAGCCCTTTAGTGTGTTTTCCAGAACCTAATTAAAAATGCAATTTATAATTTTTAGAATTGGACGTGGAACCAAGTATTCGTCAAAATGTCATTTAAGTAGAGCTCTTTTCTTCTAAGTTTTTTTTTTTTAATTTTTCCCTATGATAATTAATATAATTTGGATGAAATAAACTCCTGTCTCTTACACTATTTTCCTTCTTTCTCAAGCTGGGCTGTTTCACAAGTATGTTTGTACGTGGTAAGGTCTCAACAATCAGCAAGCGTTGACGGGCCATACAGTACTTGTTGTGGGTCATATGATATAGTCTGTATGGCCTTAGGAGCTGTACAAATCAATTCTATGGCTTTATGATGAGGAAGCCCGAGTCCCTCACTGCTGTGCCATGTTAACCTCGAGCCCTGTGAACCACCTTTTCTGAAGGCTTCATTCCTCAGTTTCCTTCGTCCTCAGTGCTAGGCCTGAAGTACTGTCCCTTTCACTTTTGCCTCTGAAACTCCCGCCCATAATTGAACATCAGTAGGTTAAATAATTAAATCACATATCAAAATCAGACGCTTTACGTTTGCCTCACATACTCGCCCCACCCCCAACAAGGGCCCAACCTCTTGAGTAATAAATAGTATTTAGGTTATTGATTTCCCAGTCTTTTAAGCTTGGACTGTCTCTCAGCCCTTCCCTTTTCACTCAGGTTCGCCATTAATTTGTTGAAGTGATTTAGCCAATTCTGCCCCTATAGTAAGTTTATATAAATTTCGATCTTTTATTTATTTAGTTTTGGAGAAGGAGGGGGAGGCTAGGGTGGAGGGGCAGAGGGAGAGGACGAGGGAGTCTCACCCGGTCTCCCCTCAGTGCCCAAGGCAGGGCTCAGTCTCACAACCTACAGATGGAGACTTAGCCAAGGTCAGGAGTCCTAGCTGGGACCGTGTCCGGCCAGGTGGCCCAGTTTTATCTCAGTGGCAGGTGAGACGAACCAGCGCTGGCTAAGAGCTGTGCAAAGGCCTGGCTAGAGGGGGTCTGAAGATGAAGGTGAGGGCTCGGGTCAGCAGCCTCACGTGAGGCCCCGAGACAAGGCCCTGAGACAGCAGGTCGCTGAAGGTCAAGGTGAGGGCTCAGGTCAGCAGCCCATGTGAGGCCCCAAGACAAGGCCCTGAGACAGCAGGTCACTGAAGGTCAAGGCAAGGGCTCGGGTCAGCAGCCTCATGTGAGGCCCCGAGACAAGGCCCTGAGACAGCAGGTCGCTGAAGGTCAAGGCGAGGGCTCAGGTCAACAGCCTCATGTGTGGCCCCGAGACAAGGCCCTGAGACAGCAGGTCACTGGCCAAGGTTGGGTCGGGGCTCCCCTCCTGGTCCGGGACCCGCGGCTCTCCGCTGGTGGGGCCACCCTGGCCCGGGCACCCCCCCCCCCAGGAGGAGGGCACTGTGGGCTGATGCACAGGCAGAGGCTTTTGCCTTCTCGCTTCATTCTTCCATGATAATACTGAGCTTCGGTCTAATCTCTGTCTCTGGGCTGTTTCTGCTCCGATCTGTAACCCGCGGAGGGGAGCAGCTTAGCAGCCAGGCTAAGGTGACGGATCTCTGAACTACCTGCCTCCTACTCTTTCTTCTCTGCCACACTTTCTCTTAAAGTGTGTGACCCTCTCGTGTCACTCATCACTGGTGATAACAATATTATGAAGTGTTCCTAAGTACCTTGGTACGGAAACTGATTTTCATGACCCTATATTGTTGGTAGAGAATAAAATACTTTAGTGAAGGGAAGGCGTGCTTATATTTGCTGAAGATAATAATAGATCAGATTTATCCCCTCCATCCTCAGAGAATGTGAATATCCCTTTGGTAAAATAGTCATAGAATAAAATAATTTAAAATATTTAGAATACTGTAAATGTGTCTATTCTATTCATCTTTGCTTTTTTTTAAGACCTCTAATAGAATCCATATGTTTTGACAGAATAGGAGTCGATAAATATGAAAATATTTTTAGACCAGATGTTGATCAAACGGGTTCTACTAATATGAATCTTAAAACATATGGATAGATACATTCATAGAGGTATGAACATATAAATTCATAAGGATAAACAGGTAAAGGTGAAAATTATGCTCAAATTAATGTTTTATGGTGTTTACTTTTAAAATGTATTTTGTTAATCATGCTTCAAAAATTCTACAAATAAAATGTGGAAAAAGAAAAATAAAAGAGACGCAGTCTTATTGAATACAAGACAAACATCTCATGGACGAAAATGGAGCCATGAGCCTGGTGGGAGCTCTAGGCTCCTGGGCTTTAGGTCTGACATTGCGCAGAGCAGGTCAGGAGTTCAATTTACTGGGTAAATGGCATAAAAGTGTCCTTGCACAGAACTTTATTTAACTATTAAAATTATTATTTGGAAACAGGGGTGAGAATAGGATTCCTTCCTACAAGGTAGGGGGTGGATGGAGGGATTGAGCGTCTCTTTGCAACTACCTCATGCTTGAAGCTCAGGATGACATAAAGCTGCAGATTTAATCAAGAAAGAGACTTGTGGCCAGGATGGGAGCAACACTTCCGGGGCTGCGAGCTCAGGGACTAGATTGGTTCTACCACTAATAGTAGCACTGGATGGAAGCTGGACCAGCAATTTTAACTATGATTCTTGTTTGGGAGTCTTGGAAGTCCAAATGGAAACGATTGCTCAAAGAATAAAGGAAAGCAGGGAAGGAGATAGAATGACAGAGATTTTTACCAGACAAGATAAACCTCAAAGATCTAAAGGATATTTGGAAAAAAATAAAGCAGAGAGACACTAACAAAGTTAATTAGCAAAATTAGATACTGAAATACATGCTTCAAAAGAATAATCAAAATCTGGGAATAGAATAGAATGCAAAAATGAATGAATTTGGAGAGATTATCAGAAATTGATAAACTGTGCTGGTAAATTGGACTCTAAAGATAAAAGGTCAGGGACGCCTGGGTGGCTCTGAGGTTGAGCATCAACCTGACCCCGGGGTCCTGGGATGGAGTCCCACATCGCTCCCTGCATGGAGCCTGCTTCTCCCTCTGCCTGTGTCTCTCATGGATAAATAAATAAAATCTTAGAAAAAAAAAAAAGGTCAGAGACTAATTTTATATTGCTTAAATTTTTGACCAAAATGTTAGAAAACAATAATTAGTTTAGATGGTGGTGGTTGGTAAGTGATTAGAGATTGCTAAGAGCCTAGTGTTGTTTGGGACAATAGTTAACGAAAACTTAGTTTTTTGTCAATGGAAATGTGGAGTCAACTCAGTTTGTGTCGCGTGGGGACCGTCTGTGACGGAAGCTGCCACGGCCAGCACTGCTTGTGCCCCGTTCCCTTGTGGCAGCCTTCCATGGTGCTGGAACCTCATGTGCCTGCCGGGCACGTCACAGCCCAAACTGCAGATGACATCTCGCCACGTCCTGGGAAGCTGGGTCTGGCTGCATGGCTGAGCTCGGTCCCAATGCAAAAGTATTGAAAATGGCATAGGTGACATTTGGAACTTGCACGCGGATAGGCCTGAGGAGGTCACGGTGGAGGAGGAGCAGAGAGCCAGGTGCCAGGGGCCACGGACAGCAGCGCAGACCAGCTTGGTCGGTCCCCCTGGAGCATCGGGAGTGGCCCAGGCCGCTTGGGGAGCGCGTGGGCTTCTCTGCTTCAGCCGCTGTTGGTTTGTGTTTCAACCATACGTGGGCAGATTTTCTCTTAAGTGATGCATCTTATTAGAGAAATGCAAAGCGAGAGAAGAACAAAGAGATCATCGCCAGCCCAACAGAAAGTGCAGAGAAAAACAGAGGCCTGGGAAAGCAACAGCAACTAGGAAGATGAGGAGGTCGAGCTTGTCAGGGGTGACGATAAACATGAAGGTAGGAACGTCACCGTGACACTGAAGCAACCAGAGGACAAAATCTGAATGTGTTAAAAGCAAAATCATGTCACGTTTTATTTATTTATTTATTTATTTATTTATTTATTTATTTATTTATTCATTCATTTATTTATTTATTTATTTTCATGCCACGTTTTGAAAAGCAATACAGCACTTTTTGTAACAGAGGGGTGACATATACATCCCAGGCCAAAAAATAATAATAAGAAGAAGAAACAACAAAAACAAAAAAAGAAACAAAGCACAAGACAAAGGACACTGCCTAATGATAAAGGGAATTTTGCTGGAGGAGACATCAGGTGTCAGTGTGTTGCATGCACCAAGCCTCACAGCCCTTAACAGGCACCCATTGGTGGGATTAGTAGAAAAATGCATGAAAGCTGCGAGTATGGGAGAGAATGTAACACGTTCCTACGAGAAATGGCTCAGAGCAAGTGGGTGACCGGCCAAAAGCTGTCAAAGACCGTATTATAAAGGAAGTTTTTCAGGATGCGAGGGCTCCTATAAGAAGGAAATCTGATCTACTCTCTCTGGCAGTTACTAAAGACTTCTCTGAAGACTGACGTCTCAAAAAATCCGTCAAGAATGATTAAGAACTAATCAAGGTGACAGGATGGCCAAATTCCAGGCAAAGGAAGCACGAAAGAAAAGGTGTGGAGACCTCCTCTCTGAATGAGAGCCTGAGGGAGAAAGTGATGGGATGGGGGGTGGAAAATGCTGCACAGACCATAGTACACAAAGTCTTCTCTGATTTTCTCCAGATCACCTCATGATGCCACGTTGTGCGAAGGAAGATACACTTCCGTTTAAGACTAAAGGCCAGGAAATTTGAAGGAAAAAAAAAAAAAAAAAACCTGCACATGCAAGAATTCATTTTCAATTAGTATTGTGCATTTCAAATGAAAATAATAAATTTAAACTTAGTAAACAGTATGAATTACATGCATAGTGCATACAACATCTAAATGTAAAAATAATGCATTGTCGTGAGGTGTTTGCACCTTAACAATTCAGAGAAAATCTTATAGTAAAAAAAAAAAAAAAAAAAAAAAAAAGAAAATCTTATAGTTTGCTTTCATGTCATCGTCAACGGTAGCAAACCGCTGATTTCAGAATTTAACGAGCCATTTGCTACTGTATATGGATATTTGCAGTGTGTCTAGAGGTATTATCAGAATTGTTCAGAGATCTAGTCCAAATATTTTTATGTGCCAAAGGGACCACTTCGATGATTATTTCTCTGTCTCAGGTGGAATTTCCAATGGTCAGAAAAACTGCAGATTTTTTCCCTTGTGTTGTAGTCCTTTTTTTTTTTTTTTTTAGCTAGAGAGTGAGCACACGCATGTGGAGGAGGAGTGGAGGGAGAGGGAGACAGAGAATCCCAAGGGGGCTCAACTCCCAGCTCAGGGAGCAGCAGCTTCTTCTTCTTCTTCTTCTTCTTCTTCTTCTTCTTCTTCTTCTTCTTCTTCTTCTTCTTCTTCTTCTTTCTTCTTCTTCTTCTTCTTCTTCTTCTTCTTCTTCTTCTTCTTCTTCTTCTCCTTCTTCTTCTCTCTTCCTCTTCCTCCTCCTCTTCTTCCTCCCCTCCTCCTCCTCCTTCTTCCTCCTCCTTCTTTCTTCTTCCTCCTCCTCCTCCTCCTCCTCCTTCTTTCTTCTTCCTCCTCCTCCTCCTTCTTTCTTCTTCTTCCTCCTCCTCCTCCTCCTCCTCCTCTCTGGTGGGGTGACGCAAATCTCAATTCCCACAGGATCTAAATCATCACACCCTCCTTTATTTGGTACTTTCAATATACGAGTGACCGATGCTGTCAGACATAGGAGTACAGAGAGGCACCCAAATGGATTTTCTGGTTTTCAGGCACAGTCTCCTGGACATAAATAAGATCCTTTTTATTAGTTTATGAAACATAGTCAAGGAGAAGCATTTTGGGTTCACAGGAGCCAAATGGTTCTCCTGAAGAATGGTACCGTATTGAGGCCTTAGCGGTGACTTCTGCTCCAGGCAGTTTCTGCAGATGGCAGTGATAGTAGCCAAGAAATCCTTATGAGAGAAAGGCTTAATCAACATGGACTAAATGTAATCCCAGTTAGTCCAGAACTTTCCTGTGCATAGTCCCTATGCATGTTACCATGGCCATTTTGTATACATGGGATTCTTGAACAAAAAGTGGGAAGGATGGAGGAAAAATCTCGAGAGGCTAGAGGAATGGCTGGCTGACGTCACAGAATGGAGAGCTTCCTCCGGGTGGCACTGATAAGGAGCATCCATATCTATTACTCTGTGTCTACTCCTAAGACTATTGATTTGTCTCTTCCACTGACCTCTTGCCACCATCCATTCAGTCTTGTTCTTTCCATATCTATAACCAAATACCCAGCATATTAGCCACTCCTCATGATTCAGTATCTAATTGTAACTAAATCTGTCCCTTCCCTCACATGATGTAGGTAATGTGATGCTCTACTGCCTAATGGGATTTGCCCTTATCACTGTATTTCAAGGTTCTCCCCAAATAGGACTATAGTGCTTGAAATTCACGTCTGACCTATCCATAAACCTGGGCCATACTCTGATCTTATCTTTATCATCACACGAAGTTATGGTTGGGGGTTGGAAGAAATTTGGTGCAGCAATAAGGCCAAGTACCACGGGTATCCGAGTCACTCCCTCACTTAGCTTATTTTGTTATCCTACTCAGGCCTGCCCTCATATTTTCAATTTTTATTTAATAACAGAATGTGGCTATGCATTAGAAATTATCCATTTTATAAAGGGCCAATCGGGCTACCTTGTTGTTTGGTTTCTTCTAATCAGGCCTTGGCGATAGGCTATAGAATATTTTTCAAGTGGAGAATAGTTGACTGCAAAAGATTTGCCTCCTGTGAAAATCCTAGGGTCTTGTACGATTCTCCTATTTGATCTTACAAGGCTCAGTACAATACTGCTTGACCTGGGTCTGATACAGATCCTTCCTTTGCTCCAGGTCCTCTGAAGACAAGCAGTGTTGTGGGTTATTCAGTATACGGATAGGGACAGCGCACTCAGATGATGTGGGGATAGCACACTGTGCTCCCAACTGCTAGAACCATAACTTTGACCAATCTGAGAAGCCCCAGAACGTCTGCAGCATTTATCTCCTGTCCTCTGACAACTAAACGGATGACTAAGATCTAAAGATAGTGTTGCAGTACTCCAGGTATTATTTCTGATTTTCTGTGGGAAAGCCCCTCCATATTACAAGTGGGGTCCAAAATACGTAAAATGTCCTCTTTTTTTTTTGGTATCATTTAAGGGATTAAGGAACTACCTAGGCTTGTCTAATGTCTGGTTATCTGGTGGCTGGTGGGCCTATCTGCATAGAGCTGATGGATCATTCTGAATCACGTGGCTTGTTGAGGTTCTGGGACAGTGATTGTAATTCTAGGAATCTCCCGGTTAGTTGGTGCCAATTTTGTCATCCTCATCTGGGGAAATGGAGCTGAGCGAGTAGTGGGGATGTGAGAGCTCCCTTGCTTCTTGACATTTATTTCCCTGCTTTGGCTTTCTTCCCTAAGTTCGCTTCCCTAGTTAAGAATTTTAGGAACCCGCTTTGGAAATCTTGACTGAGGAGAAATAAGTGTAAAATGCCTGTCACTGTTTATGTCTACACTGAAAGGATGGATAGGTGGGCTACAAAGAGATTTTAGTAGAATTGTTTTTCCTAATATTTTTCTCCCATTAGGACCAACTAGCAAGAAATGGCAGCAATGAAATTTGGGTGACTTTCTTTAAAAGTAAATTATTTAAGATGACTTAAATAAATAAAAAAAAAAACAGTGACTAAGAATATGTTAATTTTTAAAATGTTTCTGGAATACTGTTTGCTCTTAAAAATAAAATATTTGATTTATTATTTCAAAACTCATTTTTCCTCTAAATATTTGTTTTGAGATGAATCTTTTTCAAGCTCCAACATTCTTACCACTTACACTTCATAAACTACATAGGGTTTTAATATTTTATTAATCTGGTTTTTATGTAACCCAATTTAACAAATGTTTCTTCAATTACGTGTTCAAGAGTAGTCATTAGTTTAATGAATCTAACAAATTGTGAGATGTTTTCAATTAGGATTCAGAACTGACTTTTCCTCTCTTTTTATTCCGACTCAAGAAACTGATGCATTCCAACTTATTCCACTCTTCTTCTCCACACTTCCAGAACCAATTTTGCTTTGATTGTTGTTTTGCTTGTTTTAGTGGTTATTAGAGATGAGATTGTTTTTCCTAATGGGATGCAGGGAGGTGATTATTTTTGTGGAAAAACAACTTAAACAATGCCATTAAAAACAATGTGCCTTAAAGTCACTTTTCATATTCCTGCAAACTTGGAGACTGGGATGTGCTAGAGAAACTTGGAAACTGTGTAGTTATTATTTTTAGAAAACTGGGAAAAAAAAGAAAAGAAAACTGTAAGTGCTCATCCAAAAGCTCCCCTTAGAGGCTAAGGAAACATTTTATTTGCCTTGAAAGTCATAACATATGACTTGTACAAAATGTTTTCTTACTGGCATGACGTGGGTCTCCATTTTCCAAATGACTATATTTCCAAACTACCTGGTACCTGACCAATAAGGTGATGCCACCCATTTTAGTTTTTGTTGGGTTGGCACCCCACTTTGATATATCAAGATCTATGTCAGGGAGGTTATTCTAGGCTGTGGTAGCAAACGGTAAGAGAGTTAATATCTCCATTTAATTAAAGTTCCACTCGTGTAATATCCAGAAGCATTTCCAGGTTGTGGGGACTTGTGCTCCAATTAGTGATACGGGACTTACATAGGCAGCATTGCCCTCTTCTGTGTCTGATTTTCCAAAACCATGGGAAGTAACCATCTCAGTTGTGATGGAAATATGCCATGGAGGACGGTGAATGAGATTTATTTGTGGGAGAACGCTGAGATTCATACACATGTCTTTCCTTCATATTCTACTGATTAAATTCAGTCACACGGTTACAATTATGGAGTAGAGAAAATAAAAGAATGAGGTTGAATGATGTATTCAGGAGAGGAAGAAATGGAATTTGGAGAATGGCTACTATTCCCTAACATGTATATTTTAATAGTGTGTGGATCAATAACTTTTCTGTCTGTAAGTACAAAGAAGTGAAGAATACATGGATTTTTTTTTTATGTAATGTTTTTCTATTTAAAACATTAGGACAAAAACCCAAACACAAATTATTTAAAAAAGAAATTAATATACCGTTAATATATATTAACTATTAAATATATAGTGATATAATTGTATACATTTAACACTATATAAATGATGCACAAATATAAATGTTGACATGATTTATACATATTAAATATGTATGTAGAAGTAGAAAAATCACAGGAACCATGTACTTGGGTCATTTTACCACAACCCTGAAACTTTTCTGAAAACTTAAGCTTTTTATTCCTAAAAAGATATAACAGAAGTTAGTTTCATCTCTTCTTCTTGTTCAGGGGTTTCATTGGAGGCCCCGAAGGCCATACACAGTAGAAGGGGTGATAAAGACTCAGAAGATTTAAAGAATGATCCGAGTGTGACACTACTTATTTGGGAGGTGCAAAGGGATTATGAGACGGGTTTTGTCAACCTCGGTTCAACGTGTTAAATGGGAAGGGAAGGTTGTCAGAAAGAGTCGCATCCCCCTGGGAAGAGCTGCTAGTGTGTGGCCCACCCCTACCCTACCCCCACCCCCACGCCCCACGCCTGGTGGAGAGAGAGAGCAATTCCTGTCGGTTGAAGTGGCTCCATAGTGACAATGCGAAGGGCCTCCTGTTCTTTAGTTTATCCTGAGGGATTTGAGGCCTGGCATTAACCTGGACCTGAGTATTTTAATGATGAAATCCCTGGGAGTTGCTGCTCCTGTTCATCATAGGGTCACACGGAGGTGGCTCCACTGGGAGGAGCAGCTGTTCCACCAAAGTCAGGGCTAATGCTTGTATGTGCGGGTCACTCTGCTGACAAGAGTCCATCTTAAAGATGTTTGAAAAGGACTAAACAGACCACCTGAAGAGGGGTGGGATCGAAACAGGGAGACAGAGTCATCCCAGCTTCTGGCAACCACCAATCTGTTCTCTGGATCTATGAGCTTATTTTAGTTTTCTTTGTTGTCGTTGTTGTTTTTAAGATTCCACATATGAGTAACATCATCCGATATTTGTCTTTATCTGCCTGATTTTATTTCACTTAGCATAATGCCCTCCAGTTGCAGTCATGTGGTCAAAATATTAAGATCTCATTCTTCTTTCTATGGCTGAAGGGTATTCCATTGCATATCTATCTATCATCTATCCATCCTGATATTTCTATATGTATGTGTGTATTTATATGTGTATCTGTATACATATATATCTGCGGGTGTCTATATATGTGTATATATTTGTATTTGTATGTGTATATACACACACACACACACACACACACACACACATTTATTTGCATTTCTTTATCCATTCATCCATCAGTGGACACTTAAGATTGTTCCCATATCTTGACCATTGTAAGTAATATTACAGTGAACATGGGGGTGCATGTATCTTATTGAATTAATGTCCTTGTTTTCCTTAAATACCCAGAAGTAGAATGGCTACATCGTATGGTATCCCTATTTTTAATTTTTTAAAGGAATCTCCATACTCTTTTCCACATTACATTCCTACCAACATTGCACAAGAGCTCTCTTCCCTCCATACCCTCCCGACACTCCTTTCATATCTTTTTGGTCATGGCCATTCTAAAAGAGGTGAGATGATATCTCATTGTGATTTTGACTTGATTTCCCTGAAGACTAGTGATTTGGTCATCTTTTTATGTACCTGTTGGCCCATGTTCTTTCAGAAAGTGTTTATTCACATCCTCTGTCCATTTTTAAATCAGCTTCTTAGAGTTTCTTTTCTGCCATTGACTTGTATGAGTTCTTCACATATTTTGGGTATTAACCACTCAGATATATCATTTGCAAATATTGCTTCCCATTCAGCAGGCTGCCTTTCCATTTTGTTCATGGCTTCTTTCATTATGTAGAAACTTTTTAGTTTGACGTGCTCTCACTTCTTTATTATTGCTTTTGGAGTCAGATCCAAAAAATCATCACCAGGACCAATATCAAGGAGTTTACTACCTATGTCTTCTAAGAATTTTATGGTTTCAGGTCTTGTATTCATGTTTTTAATCCATGTTGAATTGCTGTTCATATGTGGTACAATAGTAGTCTAGCTTCATTCCTGCACATGTGGCTGTCCAGTTTTCTTCACATCATTCATTGAAAACACTTTCCTTTCCCCATTATATATCCTAGACTTCTTTATTATAAGTCATAAATTTATAAAGCTTATAAATTTATTATAAATTATAAACCCACCATATATGCTTTTTTTAAAATGAGCTCTCTATTCTGTTCCATGGATCCATGTGTCTATTATTGTTTTAATATTTTATTCTCTTAAGTAATCTCTACCCCCAGTGTGGGGCTCAGACTTAAAGTCCCAGATCAAGAGTTGTGTGCGCCACTGACTGAGCCAGCTGAGAGCCCCTGATGAGCCTTTTTATGCTAAAATCATACCATTTTGATTACTATAGCTTTGTAGTATAGTGTGATATCAGGGAGCATGATATTTCCAATTTTGGCCTTCTTTCTCAAGATTTCTTTGGCTATTTGGGACTTTTTTTCTGGTTCTATGCAAATTTTAGGATTATTTGTTGTATTAATGTGAAAAATGTCATTGGCTTTTGACAGGGATTACATTGAAGCTATGGATTGATTTATTAGTATGGAAATTAACAATATTAATTTTTCCAGTCCATGAGCATAGAATATCTTCCACATTTTGTGTCTTTAATTTCATTTTTTAAATATTTTATTTATTTATTCATGAGAGACACACAGAGAGAAAGAGGCAGAGATGCAGGCAGAGGGAGAAGCAGGATCCATGCAGGGAGCCTGATGCGGAACTTGATCCCAGGACTCCGGGGTCACACCCTGGTCCCAAGGCTGATGCTCAACCACGGAGCCCCCCAGGTGCCCCGTGAACCCTTTATATACTATGTTTTTTTTTTCCTATACATACATACATATGATAAAGTTTAATTTATAAATTAGACACAGGAAGAGAGATTAACAACAGTAATTACTAATAAAGTAGAACAATTATAATAATATACTATAATAAAAGTTCTGTGGATATGGTCCTTTCCCTCCCTCTGTTTCTCAAAATATATTATTCAACTGAGCTCACATTCTTGTGACGATGTGAGATGATAAACTAATAAGAGGAAGTGAGGTGAAAGACGTGGCATTATGATGTAGCTTTAGGATATTATTGGCCTTCCGATGCCTGAAGGGAGATCACTGCTTCCAGACTTCGGTTGACATGAGTAGTAATTAAAACTGCAGAAAGTGAATCCATAGCTAAGGGTTGGTTACTACTGCACCATCATATTGCAGGTGAAGATTTCAAAAAATGAATTTTTGGAAGACACAAACATTTATTTATTTATTTATTTATTTATTTATTTATTTATTTATTTATAGATTGTATTTATTTATTCATGAAACACACACACAGGCAGAGGGAGAAGCAGGTTCCCTGCAGGGGGCCTGAGGCAAGATTTGAACCCAGGACCAGGGTTCACAACCTGAGCCAAAGGCAGATGCTCAACTGTTGAGCCACCCAGGCGTCCCAGGACACAAACATTTAGTCCACAACAAATGAGAAGGCTCTTCTTCCGTTGCCCCCTTATTTAAGAACTTTTCTTTACAACGTGGTTAGTCTAAAGAGATCCATTCCATATCAGGATAATCCTATGATCTTAGTCCTTCAGACAATTGTGAATATGCTTAAGTAGGGAGGGCAATGGTGTAATTAGAATCTGGAAAATGCTCTCCCCTAACCGTTTTCTCACAAATAATTAACTTTACGAGTGTAAACTTTTTTCTAGATTCTTCTTGCATCTCACAGTGACATATCCCAGTTTTTTCATGGGAACACTAATACACAATAGAGTGGAGTTTTTATATTCAAAAAAATAATATTAACAATTTTCAAATTATTTTATCTATCATGTAAATTTCAAAGTTGAGTAACGATATACAGCAACACGTGTCCTTTTTACTTTTACCTTATTTCCCCGCGGATCAATCACGGAGTCCTCTAGAACTCACTGTGCTTCAGTTACATTATCGCTGTTCTGTATGTTCTTTTTCTTTTTTTTTCTTTTTTTTATATGTTATTTTTCTAATCACATTCTTTTTATTTTAAATAGCTTCATAAGAAAAATATATTTCTAATATATAATATCAAAAAGTACTTACAGAGTTAACCTCACGGCCACTTGTGCCCACTGGTCCTGTCATGTTTGATATGGAGCCACACCTTGTAATTCCACGGCATTTCCCCCAGTCCCTGGGATTGCACTCTGCTCTAATGATTTGGGTCAGGCCCTATTGGAACCTCCTGCATTGTCGATTTGCAACCCTAAGACTCTGACTAAAGATACTTCTTGAATATTTTGGATATTTGGACAAATACTTCAGGCAACAAAAATTCCCAGAGTTTTTGGATGTGTGAGTTAGACATTTCGTGATACTAAATTGCCAGACATTGCAAACCATTAATTGGATAGGTGAGTGTTAAAGATGCAGTCCTTCAGTAAATAGCAATTAGACAGTTTCGTTTGCACCAGGGTAGAGTACAGATTAAACTGTCTAACAAAATAAGCGACCGAAAGGGCTGCATCAGAAAGTGCACCCTGGTTTGATTCAGTCATCCGAGCAACCAAGAGGTTTTAATCCAATCACACCCAGGTAGGTGGCAGCCAGCGAAAGCTTCACTGAACAATAGTCAGATCCGTACTTTGCAAAGGACTATTTGTGTGTGCGTGAGCCATGGTCGTAATTAGAAATGACAGACTGAAGGCTATGAGAGACCCATAAGGTTTACTTACCTGCCAGGGTAATTATCGCCATCACTTTACTGTAGTTCCGTTTAAGCAGCATCAATCTCCTGAAATAAGGAATATTCGAAAAAAGATTTTTAACAATTTTAATTCATAGGGGCACCCGGGTGGCTCAGTCAGTTGAGCATCCACCTGACTCCTGGCTCAGTTCAAGTCATGATCTCAGGCTCCGCGCTCAGCATGGAGTCTGCTTGGGACTCTTTCCCTCTGCTTCTCCCTCTGCTTCTCCCCCCATCCCTCGCTTAATAATGCACGTGGTCTCTAAAAAACATAAATAAATCATTACAAAAAAAACATTCTTAGTAATAAATTCTATTAACTTGTTGCTTCACCCAGTATTCTCACTGGTACTAAAAGATTTGGGCATATATAAAAGCTCTTTTTCTAGGATAGTTAAATTCTGGTGGTTATATCTAAAGTCTTTTATAGACATTTTCAATAGTATTTGAATGAAGATTTGAGAAAATGAGATCCAATTCTGCATTCTCTTTCCTATTATGACTTGTTTTTTTTTTTCATTAATTTAACCTATCTGCATTGTGCAGTATTTATTACAAAAGAACATACTCCATTGATGCAGAATTGATTTTTAGTATGTAACTTTCCACGGTAAATTCATCACCTTTGATTTTTTATTGTATGCTCTGCTGCCCTGAGGTAGATTGAGAAGACTTTAAATATTCTCATGGAGAATGGAGATTTAAAAAAAAAATGCCTCAGTCTAAAAAAAGACAAAAGCAGAAGTTGGTTCTTTAAAATGCATAATTTATATACAATAAAATGCAATAATTTACAAGGTCCATCTTGATGCATTATATGAATGCAAATAATTGAATTCACATTACATCAATTCAGATCAAGATTTCCAGACAGCCCTCACACTACTTACTCTGCCCCCACTCTTCCCAGTTTCCTGCCCCCAATCCAGGCAGTCCCTGTTCTGAACTGTTCTGATTTATTTCATTTTAATTTAGTTTAGCTCGTTCTATACCTTGATACAAATGAAACCACATCACACGCACACTTTCATTTATGCCATTTTTGTTTGATGTAATGATGTAATGTTTTTGAGATTCACCTAACATTATTGCATGTTTCAGGGTTTTGTTTTGTTTTTTTTTTTTTTTGTTTTTTGTTTTTTTTTTGCTTCACTGCTGAGAAGAAATCTCTTTGTGGGACCACAATCACCCATTGATGGATATTTGGGTTAGCTCTTCTAACTAAATATGCATGGAGGCTTTGGTCGTAGTTTCTTTGTGAACATTCAAAATAGTCTCTTGGATGAACTCAAAGATGCAGTATTGCTTAATTATATAACAAACTGCCAAAAAATTCTCCAAAGAGATTGCACAAGGTATCAATTTACCGTCTCTTCTCCCTTAGTTCACTTTTTGTTGTCTGTGCTGTAGTGATAGAACCGGCTCCTGGAAGCATGTCCTGTAACAAACAGAACGCTGAGCTTCGTCGGTCCAGGGCACTGCAAGGGCCCCGCAGAGTGAAGACTTCCCCTTCTGGTCTGGAGCACCTCCTACTTCAGTGGTGCGTGCAGGAGAGACATGCAGGGGTGCCCACCACAGATCGTGACTAGTGTGTTCAGTCCCATGGCAAGCTCACGTGCTGGTTTTGTGGGAACTGGGCACCTCAGGTGTTGCACTCTCACATGGACCCCCCAATGCCCCAACTCCCCCGTTCACGTACTTGGTAGCTTTACCCACTTGCATACTGGAGGGGTGTTGTCTGCTTGCCAGTCCCGGCTGTGATCCCCTTCCTTCCAGCCTCTGTCCTCCTACACCAGACAGGTGGGAATAGGTGCCGTGGTGCCTACTTTGCCAGTGACTATGGGCCAGCGGGCTCCGGCCCTGTCAACCAAGTAGACATCTGAGCTGTCCCATGCACTGCAGCCTTCTCCAAGAACTGAATCCCAAATTCGGGGAGGAAGCACACCTTTCTAGTTTGGCTCTTTCGTTGATACTCTGTCTCATTATTATTCTTTACTCCTTTGCAGTAATTCTGGTATAAGTATTCATCCCTTGTTTGAAACTTTCCCTATTTGAGTTATTATGTCTTTTGTCTCCTAACTGGACCTTTGCCTAATAACAATGATGCAACCATTGTAAACTCCCACCAGCCACGTGTCAGGGTTAGTTGACCTACATTCTTGCCAAAACTTCTGTGTTCCAGTTTTTGACTTTAACATTTCTTCCAGTGGTGAAGTGGCAATTTACTCTACTTTTAATTTTATATCGAATAGATGATTTATCAAATATATCGATATAGATCGAATAGATGATTTCAGGGGAATATCTCCCGATTCACACCCCAAGGTTTAGTGGCCATTGATACAATTCCTTTTTTATATATATGCATCTCTGTGTGTGTGCACCCAGGTGTGTAAATGATCTAATGGTAGCAGTGCTGGACACAGCTTTCAGAGGAAACAAATCTGTGCTTAGAAGTCTTGTTTTGGTCTTTTCAGTATTAGCTTCATTGTTCTTTAGAAGGAGTTTATGTAGAAATTATTATTTTTACTTCTAAGTAGGCAAAAATAGAAGAGTAAACTTTGTTTAGGAAAACAGCAGGTTTAGAGTCAGTGGCTTTTATTGGACAGAGGTAATTCTGTGCCTTAATAGAGACGTGAGAAAAGCAGAGCATCACTTCATGGGCTGCATATCCTCCCATGGGGTGGTTGGAAGAGCTGTAGAGCAAATTAGAAAGAATTTTTTAGGATCTTAATAGCTATCGATAAAAATACAAATGATAATGCCAACCAAATAGGGTGCTTTCAGTAAGTCTGGAGATATATAAGACACTGAACATACATTCACACACAGTCATGTAAACATTTTTTTTCCAACTCAGTGCTAATGTTTAAAAATATTTCTTCCTTTTTACATAACAGCTCCCAAGTAAGTTAAAACACACAATCATAGAATATGTCATTTTGTATTTTAGAATTCGCCTAATTTCTTTAATTTCTAGACGAAGGGATTGGGATATAGACATCATCAAGGAACTACAGGTAAACATTATTTCGATAAACCAAGACATTTCCCTATTTGAAGGGACTTTATTTTTATGATTCTATTTTATGCATCCTCTTAGGGAGTATTAACTGACTCATAGATACATTTAGTATCTTAGTTTAGATATTAGAAAGAAAATCCTAAACATAAATTTTTATGATAGGGATTTGGTATCATCATTTTATGTATCAAATAATGTTTTGAAGACAGAAACATATTTTTTACTATAGGAAATAGTAAAAAAATAATAGTTTTTTACAAATAATCAAGTATTCTGGAACGCATCTCTTATATAAAAGAAACCCTATGAACATTTATCACTCTAAGAAGTTTGAAAGATAATATGATATGTTGACCATGTAAAAGAATGATGACAGAAGAGAGTGATATTTTTAAATTGTCCTCAATGCTTTAATACGAGAGTAGAATGACTGGTGGATGAAATTCTGTCTTGTAATAGTACCTAGAGTTTTTATTAACTTTGGGTGATCAGTGTAGTCGTCAGTTGCATGTCATACGAGTATAACATAAGATATGATTGAAATAAACAATGATATTTTGATGTATATTTATAACAAAATAAATTAATCCAGCTGTCACGCCAAAACCTACTAATTGTGTAGACTTCCACGTTTAATGTGTGTAATGGGGAGACCAGAGTTAGTGTGGACGGATTTTATGGAACTAAAGTATTATTAAGGTTTAAAACTAAGAAAAGTCTTTCCAAAGACTTGCAGCCACATTTAATCACATTTAGCACCGCAAAATTGGCTGTCAAAAGTCTAATTAACTATCAGGCATTAGTTCTATTTTCCATGCCGCTCACTTGCACAGCCTTTCATTATAACATCTGGCAAGTTTTAAAAAATTCCCTAGAAAACGACTTCTTCCTAGAGTTTTACAGCATAGAGTTTTAGTGAAGCGAATTGTTGTTAAAACAGCAACAAAAGCATATTCAGTGCTTCCTTGTTGGACCGTGAAAGTTTTTAAAACGTGTTTGAGTCACTGGTCACTTCATTTTATATAAAAACACACAATTAAGCTTAAAGGGATATCTCACCAACTGAATGCTGATGTGTACTTTGATTTCACTATTTAGTGATGCAATTTTTCCAAAATCGAAACCCAGCCTTCAATGGCACATGATGAATGTTTAACTTAGATTTGTTTTCTTGATTTTTTTTTCAAATGGTTGAAGTGTTCCTTCATTACCTAAGTATACTTATTTACTAGTTGAAATGCAAAGAGAAGGACATTTTTGCTTATGCGTTTGCTATAATAGTTGGAGATAAGCATTTCACAACATGAAGTTTTGATGGTAAGAAAATATTATAACATCCAGGGAGTAAAGGCTGACTGCTTACAGACTACTGCAGATGAAAAATAGACTTAGTCACTAGTGGCAACTGCTGGCAAAATAACACGACATAATATTTTTTTATTGTGGCTAGAAAAAAAGTAATTATCAAGTAAGAATTCCAGACACAGATAAATTATTGTTTAAAAGTAATTGAGGGGGAATGAATGAATGAATGAATGAGTAAATAAATAAATGTAATCGAGGGGCGTGTGCGGGCCTCAGTCATTAAGTGTCTGCTTTTGGCTCCGGTCATGATCCCAGGGTCCAGGCATCCAGCCCTGTGTCAGGCTCTGGCCTCTGCTTCTCCTTCGCGCCCTCTCTCCTTCTGCTCACACCTCTCCCTCTCTCACTGTCTTTCTCAAATAAAAAATTAAATCTTTATCTACATTTTCAAAAAATTAAAATTATTGGGAAATAAAGGTACATTCAGAAAAACACATAAAAGCATAAACTGGAAGAAATATAAAACGATAGACTTCTACTTCCACGTATAAAATTACACGAGAGAACCCAAAAGGAAGTGTGAATCACAAGACACAATGACGGGCAAATAACCTGTTAGATTTGATGATTTTAAATGAGATAATGACTAAATGAGATAATAATTGAAATAGCGACTACTTTGCAGAGGTTGGATGGTAAAGTGAAGTGTAACTCATGGAAAATCATGCGGAAGTTGAATGTTAAAGATTGGATGTGAACACGTTCTAAGACCTTGGTACTTCTCTGGAGGAGGAGGGCCTGCTTATTACAGGGCGAATCCCCTCCAGTGATGCCAGTTGCATGTAAGTATCTCAAGGAAATTAGTAAAAGAGATTCCATAACTTCCAAACAGCAGAAGGAAAAGGGCGCTAAATAAAATATAATTAATACACTATGAAGCAGGAGAGACGAAAGAAAAGCAAAGAAGAAAAGAAACATTGCAAGATAGAAAGCGTGAAATAAAATGATAGAAAAGAGTACAATTACCTAAAAAGTCCCGTTTGAAACAGAGAAGAGCTAGATTACCTTATGTTGGGTTTTTGAATCCATCTAAGGGATCATAAGAGCATCCTTAAAATATAAACTTTAAGAATTAAAAATAAAGGAATTCAGATAAAAGTTCTCCAATTACTAACCAAAAGAAATTTAGTTACAGCAATATTTTATCAGAAAAAGTCCAAAGTGGCGGAAGTGAGGAGCTAGACATTCATTTGATTCATTTGATTGATTCAGCTGTGGTCGCCTCAGTACCTATTCCAAGAGATCAATGCTTGACTTCGACCTTCTCAAAATCATATATTTTTTTTCCTGCTCCATAGGCAGGTTGTTCCATGCCCATGTCCACACTCAGTCCCTTTCTCTCCTGGATGATCGTACGTCTCCTGGTCTAGACCAAATACTCTTCAGAGCGTAATGAAAATTCTGTGAGTGATCGCCGGACCATACGAGCCCATTTATGTCACTCTCCTGGTTGGAATCACTCGGTGGCAGGGCTTTCCCTCTGCGGGGGCAGCGACTCCACGAGGGGGTCCCTGCAACTACCTCCCCAGCCGAGCCCCGCAGTACTTGCGGGCCACATGCACCGCTTCAGTCCTCAGCCACCTGTCCTCCCAGGGATGGGGCACCCTCCTTACGCTTGTATGCACTTCAGACCGTCGCCTTCTATGGGGGGTGCTTTGCTTTGCTCGCTGTACATGTTTCAAAACCTACCTAAGTTTGCATTCACTCTAATTATCGCCCGTCCACCCTGTAGGACTCCTTCAGCTGTGTGTGGATATGTGGTTTCACGTGGCTAAATACATTGTACTCGTGTACATTTGTATCCTAATTTTTTTTCTTACATGTCTCTTTTCCAATTAACATGGTGAGTCTGTTGAGGACAGGAACCATTCTGTGTAGGATAGCTGGTGCCAAAAATGTATGCTGAAATCTAATTAACATGGTTTTTTTTTATTTTTTTTAATTATTTTTTTAAATTTTTTTTCTAATTAACATGTTTTGAAAGAGGAATGTGAATTTCGAGATCATCTACTCCAAAAGGTCGATTTTTCTAAAGATGTTATTTGTTTATTCATGAGAGAGTGAGAGGCAGAGACACAGGCAGAGGCAGAGGGAGAAGCAGGCTCCATGCAGGGAGCCCGACATGGGATTCGATCCCGGGTCTCCAGGATCACGCCCTGGGCCCAAGGCAGACACTCAACTGCTGAGCCACCCAGGGATCCCCCAAAAGGTCGATTTTATAGGTGAACCTATCCGGCTATATAGAGATTACTAGTGGTTTTTTTTTTAATTTTTATTTATTTATGATAGTCACAGAGAGAGAGAGAGAGAGGCAGAGACACAGGCAGAGGGAGAAGCAGGCTCCAGGCACCGGGAGCCCGACGTGGGATTCGATCCTGGGTCTCCAGGATCGTGCCCTCGGCCAAAGGCAGGCGCCAAACTGCTGCGCCACCCAGGGATCCCAGATTACTAGTTTTTACTACATTTATCTTTGAAAAATTTGAATCAATATGGAGAAGGCTAAGTTTTCATTATATTTGTCAACTGTCTAAGAAATCTATTCTTTGGCACTGGCTTAGCTAAGGTAACCGGTTCATCCTTAATCCCACTAAAAATAAAATGCAGAATTATTTAAGAGCGCGTTAGCCTAGAATCATTGAGACTTAATCTTCTAAAAACCTAGGCTTTTTGTGGATAAACATTGCTAAATTCCAGAAGTGAGTTTGTGCAGCTTAGGGGCTCTGCTCCTCCTTGTTAAAGATTATTCCATTCTTGATGCTAACAGTCATACCTATTTCAACCCGGCCTCTGCATTGTGTGTCCTTACTTTTCAGTTCCACTTATGCAAGGACCTGTCCTCAAGGATTAGCTCTTGTTTAGCTGACGTGCCTGTCTACACTCACATTCGCTTTCTGCTTTCAGTCCCCCTTGTTGGCTCAGGGGCTTCCACTGTTAGCAGCGGGGCAGGCTGGACACGTGCTAGGTGACCTGGGCTAGCAATGAGTCGGGGGTTGTGGTCAAAGAGTGAGGGAAATCCTCTATCACAAATGAAATGAAACCACATCACAACTGAAAGCATAAGGCAATTGTTCGGAATTCAGACTGCCTGTTTTTGTTTTTGTTTTTGTTTTTTTTGAAATGAAGCAAAACCGAAACCAGTCTTAGTTAGGTCCCCAGGTTCATTGGCATCACTCAGAAAGATGGTGAAGGATTAAGACGGAAAGAACACGGCCGGAGGAACTCAAGTGTGCTAGCTGGAGTCTTTCTAGGGATCATTTTACTGGATGCTTGAGAAAAACTTAAATATGATAATACAGAAGAGGATAGGAGATGTTAATTTGCAAAAGATGGGAAGAAGAGGATAGGAACAGAGGGAGGTGCTGAATTTACGCCAGGCTTTTTTTTTTTTTTTTTTTTTTTTAATGCCAGGCTTTTTAAAAATACAAGATTGCTTCTAATCCATGGGCTTCAGCCAAGAGGATGATGGCTGCATGATTGTTGTGATTTCAAGAATAAAATCCCAAGCATCTGTATTTACAGTGTGTGATGTTTTATAATTTTTAAACTGCCAACAATGTAAATTCTACTCAAAAATACAGATGGTTAAAATTACATGCACGGTTAAAAGATCTCTTCCTTATGGCAGATCTTATGTATCTGATTCTTCATGTTCACTTTCTATTATATTTTCCGTCTCCTGACAAATACTACTACTCTTTTACTTGATCATTGAGGTAGAATTTTACGTAAAATTTTATTAAATTAAGTTTCCTGTACTATATTTGTTCTGATGATTTCCATCTCATACACTGACTTTTGAGTTCTGGCTACTTTTATTAAGTAGATATAATGTAAAAGGTGTCATGGAACTTTAGAAAATTATTTAATGTAAGCTGCATAAGGTAAATAAAATCAGAAGAAACAAGTAAAGGTAACTATTAATTGCCTGCATTCGGTGGCTAACCACGATAGTTTCACATGCACCACACTATTTTATTTTGAAACAAAAACACTAAAAAAAATTAAAAATAAAAAAAAGAAACAAAAACACTCCCTTTTCAGAATAATATGTCCCAGATTACATATATTTGAAAATGAGTATAGGACATACGAATATAAGGTTTATTGTTTTTAGCCAGAATTGTTTAATTTTAATCAATATTTAAAAGTAAATTAACAATTAAAAATCAAAATAGACTAAGGATTTTAGAAATAGCACAAAGCATTTTAATGCCTTCTAACTTACCGTATGTTTTTATTTTATGTTGTCTAACAAGAAATCATGCAGGTCTAAAGTGCAATCGTTTCATGGTACAGTTTTCTAGTTACTGATGGTTTAAACTGTGAGAGTATAATGAGAATGTTCCAGCAACTTGCATTTGCATGGTAAACAAAGGATGCTCAACATTTCATAGAGAATAAAATAACTAATATAGCTTATCTTAAATTTTGAGATTACTCAGAAACTGATCTAAATCATTGGCTGTTAATTTTTTTTCTTAGTATAGAGGAAACTGAAGCATTTATGTTCCAAATGGATGCATTTATTATATTAACTATTTTATTATGGTATAATATGTCTGCTATGAAGATGTCATCAACTATAGGTGTTAAACTATTTTTAACTTTAAACCTCATGAGTACTTGAAATCTCAAGAGTTTTGTAGAAATATGTATTTTTGAAAAAAAATATGTGAGTTTTTAAAATATTTATTTTAGAGAGAGAGATAGAGAATGGGGGGGAGGGGATAGGATCTCAAGCAGACTCCCTACTGAGTGTGGAGCTTGACACAGGGCTTGATCCCACGACCCCAAGATCATGACTTGAGCTGAAATCAAGAGATGGACGCTCAACCTACTGAGCCACGGAGGTGCCCCCAAATAAGTGTTTGTATATATATGCATTTATATATGTAATTTATGACTATTTTATTGAAAGTGGTTTTATTTATTGTTTATCAAAATGTATTGACTTTAGTTAGATTATTGACTTAACACATTCATAAACTAAACTCATTAACACTGAATTTGATTTGTACACCAGATGTTAGCTCTAGTTTACTGTAGGTTTAAGATTTGAAAAGATTGGCCCAAATCCACATTTCACATTCAGTGAAAAGCTCTGGGCTCTTCCAAATACTTCTTCATATTCTAAATACACATTTTTGGGGGACACCTTGGCTCTATTTTTCTACATGCATTAGAATTTTATTTTCAGTTTCCATCTTGCATTATGTTTTTATTTTTTCCAATTGTAACATGTACCCAAAGTGGACACTCAGTGCCTCTTTCTTTCTTTCTCTTTCTTTCTTTCTTTCTTTCTTTCTTTCTTTCTTTCTTTCTCTTTCTTTCTTCTTTTCTTTCTTTCTTTCTTTCTTTCTTTCTTTCTTTCTTTCTTTCTTCCTTCTTTCTTTCTTCTTTCTTTCTTTCTTTCTTTCTTTCTTTCTTTCTTTCTTTCCTTTCTTTCTTTCTTTCTTTCTTTCTTTTCTTTCTTCTTTCTTTCTTTCTTTCTTCTTTCTTTCTTTCTTTCTTTCTTCTTTCTTCTTTCTTTCTAATTTCTTTCTTTCTTTCTTTCTTTCTTTCTTTCTTTCTTTCTTTCTTTCTTTCTTTCTTTCTTCTTTTCTTTCTTTTTCTTTCTTTCCCTCTTTCTTATTTGTGCCAACTCTCTCCCTGGCTTTACACCCACAAGGTATCACCAAACACCACCCATAGTGATTACCAATGGCAGCATTATTTGGAATAAACAAAAGGCAGAAGCAACCAAAATTCCCCTTAACTAGTAAATGGATAAATAAAATATGTCTTGGAATACAATGGAATGATACTCAGCAATACGAAGGAATGAAGTAGTGATGCATGCCAGGACATGGTTGGACCTTGAAACTGTTGCCCCAAACAAAGGAAGCCAGTCACAGAAGACCACATACTGTATAATTTCATTGACATAAAATGTTTGGAATGGGCAAATCTGTGGAGGCAGAAACTAGATTAGTAGATGCTACTGTTAGAGGTTGTGAGGGAGGTGAGGGAGTTGGGGTCGAAAGATGATAACTAAAGTGCGTCATTTCTTTAGGCAATAAAAATGTTCTAAAATTGTGATAATAGTTTCACAGCTGTGAATATAGTGAAAACCACTGAATTTTAAACATTAAAAGAATGAACTGTACGCAAATTATATCTTAATAAAACTGTTATTTAAAATGTCACCAAGGAGTCGCACAGTCTTTGTGTTGGCATCCACCGAGACCGTCCTTGTCTAGAGAAATGGTGGTTCAAACATCAGGCACAATTTAAAAATGAAAACACAGTGTCTCAGTTATTATCATGATTTACTCAGCCAGTCCCTAGTACAGCTGTAGACATTCCTTGCATATCCAAAGACTCATTAATGCCCACTAACATCTTTTGGGTTTAATTCTTTATCTCTACCCATCTGCATCTATCTAGGGAAAGCATAAGTAGGAATTACAATTCTCCATTGACAGATGTATTACAGTAACACACCCCAACTTTATTTCTGCACCTTGCTGCTTGGAAAACAGTAACAACTAGAGAAAATTTTGCTCTTAAAGTTTGTTTTGACTACACATTTTTTGGTCATAGAGGTGTGTGTATTTCAGCTTCCAAATAGAATAAGTAAGACTAAGCTGCAGCCATCCATTAACTCTGAGTTATGTGAGTAGAAATAGAAGTATTTCTTAAGAGAGGGAGAATGTGAAGAAAATTTAGAGCTAAACTGCTATGTAAATTTCTTGATCAAATTGTTTGATGGGATTAGATGCCTCCATTTTTCAGAAGCATATCTTAATATTTTCCAAACAATTTTTTTTTAGCTTTAGATCCAGCTAAAGATCCATGCCTGAAGATGAAATGTAGTCGCCATAAAGTATGCATTGCTCAAGATTCTCAGACTGCAGTCTGCATTAGTCACCGGAGGCTTACACACAGGTAAACATTATTAAATTAAATTCCAGTGATTGAACAGTACTCCTTACTATGAATAACTACAGAGTGTAAATATTTGGCAACGTCTGCTAAGCTTTTAGCCAGAGTTTTATTAAAACAATTTCGGAAGTTTGGTTACTACAGCTGTGATTCACTTGGGTTAAACATTGTAATCTATCAGAAATACTATGGATTATAGAATTTGTGGATTATAGAATTTAATTTATATTTTATTAAATAAAGAGGATTTTGTGAAGATTGGATTAAGGTGTTACATATGCATAGTTATACTTTTTCCATTTTAAGGAATAAGTACAATTTTGGTGCCTTCTAAATGTTTATGTTTGTGCCTTTCAAACATCATATTTTCTTCAGGGAAGAATTAGAAACAAGGTTAAAGGGGAAAAAATAAGGGACGCTCATAAAAAAAGGAAATGAAAGTCACAAGATAGAAACACGGACTTAGAACCCGTAAGGACGTTGTCCTCTAAGGAAACGCTCATACTGGTGGAGTCCTTGTAGTCTGGAAGCTGATGCAACATTTCAAAAGAAGAAAGGGTTTAATTTAATTTTTTTTGGAATGATATCACTACTTCTGTCAGATAGGCTCTATTTTGAGAAGAATCAGTAACTCAGAAGTAGCTGTGTAGTTTCATGCTGAGTCCTGAAGATTGAAGCATGTCACAACCAAAAGTGAAATCACTGGGTAACTGACTGAAGCAAACAGGTATATTCATTCCCTTTATTACTTTTAGAAGAATTCTTTTTATGCAAGCACTCTTTTTTGTGTGTGATATTGGGGCTGCATTGCTTTTACATCCAATGAGCAAGGGAATTTCACTCTTCGAATATGTTCAGAGATTGATTGCATTTTGACTTCAGTGTACTCATTCTAAAGTCTATTATTCAAACATACCGACAGAGAATAAAAACATTAGAGAATAAGAATGGAAGTAACATTTCTAGAAAATGGCAAAATTTAAGTTCTGTTGACTTTTCTTGTTGATATAAAAACATACATGCCTAAAACCCTTTATTACATGCTGAATGAAGTAGAAGAAGAGTTTATTCATTAATGTCATATCTACAGTAGCAGATTTCAAGTACCAAGGCAAGCTGATGCAGCCAAGATAAAGAGCTTAGGAATGAGTTCACTTGGGACAAAAGAATGATGGCATACCGATAATGTACTGCAGAAGTAAGAGAGAGGAAGAAAAAGGGCAACAGTCTAGGACATAGTGTTGATATAAAATCGATGTACTGTGGGAGGGCACAGAACTGGAAAGCAGAGTTATCAGCAATACATACCCCACTCAATCATGTCCTCTACGCTAATTTTATCAAGGGATACCAAAACTCTGAGCCAAAATTTTATTTTTTCTATTTATTTCCTTAGGATTCCAAAAAGCTTCCTAATTTCTTGGACTCATATTAATTAAACATAAAAAAATTTAAATATGAATGTGCAAATGTATATAGGGCCGAGATGAGGAAGAGTTGCTTTTACTTGAGGAATCAATAGGAGGATGGCATTGAAATGAACTCCTGTATAATCCCTCACCTAAATTGGAGAGATTCAGCTAGTTCATTTCATATAAAAGCAAAAACTGTTTTATCACAAGTTTCAGAGACCCTGGGAAAGACCTTCATCTACCCACATTTAACACCTCATTGCTCATTTCACCCCTGGCCCCCTGAACCAAATCAAAGAGCAAGTAAAGACCTCACAGTCAATCTGATGCCTGGGGCAGAGACTCTTTCCTTTTCACAATTGCTTAACACAAGCTTGGAGAGATAAAGTAACTGATTCAAGATCACAGAGCTGGGAATTTTCAGAGCATTGATTCCAATCTATATTTACTGACACCAAAATCTATGCTTTTTACAACTATGCTGTCTCACTTCTTCTCTAACTTATTAAACAAACATGCAACTACAGACAAAAAGAAACTTCCTTAACATGATAAAGGCTTAGAACCAATAGCTAGGATATTTCTTAATATAAACAGGTGAAGTGTCTTGAATAGAGAATCATTGCCAGTTCTGCCCTTGGTATAGTGGGAGGGGGGGGCTGGGGCAGTGGGGGAGATGACTATGTTTTAAGTAAGTGGACTTTGAAGTGTTTTATGTAAGTAGTATTTAGCCCTGCTCTATTTCTGATAGACACTATTATAAAATTTGCACTCAATACACACTATATTCAATAAATAAATAACCAGTTTCCAAAGAATTGATTTTAAGATTAATATTTGATATGCTTTATTTGCCTTGAGGATGTTGGTACATAGTGAATGTTTATACAACACTTAGGGAAGGAGAGTCTTGCCAACCAGTTTGATCAATAAAGGTGGCTAATGTAAATAAAGCAGGTCTTAAATCTGGGGATTGTTTGTGTGATATGGGGATGAGGTACAGGAAACAAGTAAAACAGGTTTAATTCACTAGTTTGGCCACTTACATAGTGTAGATTTGAAAACACTACTGTTTTTATTTAAAGGAACAACTTATTCTTTTTCTTTTTTTTTTCTTTTCTTGATCTCATAAAAGAGAAAATGGAATTTCCTATTTGCTTAGATAGGGAGAATCATATATTTCAAAGAGTTTCTCCTAATTCCCCCTCCCCTCCCAAAGTAGATGACACATCTGTTTTTCCATTACCTTAGAACCTTGACGTTTTCATTTTAAAATACTCATTGGATTTGTAATACATTATCTAACATTAGTCTCCTTCAACTGACAGGAAGTTTCATGAAGATAGTCTAGTCTTATTTACTACTTTCTACTCAACTTGACATACTGGCTAGTATATATTTTCTTTGAAGAATGAATTAAAGTAGCTTTTATTTTTTAATGCTTAGAGAAGAAAATTGAGTAGTTTGATCAATTGAAATGATCAACCTAGATAATCTAAGTCTGAAGTTTTTTGCATTTGTGCTTTGTGCTTATTGGTCGAAGATATTCTGAGAAGGCAATAGGAGTCAATCAAAAAATATCTTTTTTTTAATGATTTTATTTATTCATTCATGAGAGACACAAAGAGAGATGCAGAGACATAGGCAGAGGGAGAAGCAGGCTCCCTGCAGGGCCTGTAATGCAGGACTTGATCCCAGGACCCCAGGATCATGACCTGAAGCAAAGGAGACACTCAATCACTGAGCCACCAAGGCACCCCTCAACAAATATCTTTAAATAAATTAATTGAAAAAGAAGCAACGTGGCAGTGTCGGAAAATCCTGGACTTACCTCCTCCTCTCGTGAACACAACAAATTTACAACTACATGTGGATTGATTTCCTCTGAAAAGACCTAAAAACTGAATGAACAGAGCCTCTACAGCAAAGGAGAAAAGGGCACATTGAGGGAAAAAGAAAAAACAACAACAGGAACAGGAACAGCAATCCATAATCAGGATGGATCTCAAAAATACAGAACTTTTCCCTAAGAAGTGAAGAGTCTATGCTCTACATCATGTACTCCAAACCCTAGATCCTTCACAGGACAAATGAGGGTCCAAAATGCCTTACTTTGTAAACCAATGGGAATTACATACAGGAAAGCCATAGAACTGTAGGGAACAGAGAACACGCTCTTAAGGGGCCTGTGCACAGAGTCACTTACCCTGGGACCCAGCACAAAATCAGCTGCTTGAAAAGTATCTAGAACATATCTGAAGGAGATGCAATTACTGATCTTAAAGTATCTTCTGGAAAGACAAGAACTTATTGGGACTCTCTCTCTGGGGACAAAGGTATTGTCAAGTGCCATTTTTGCAAATTCATTGCAGATTCAGTCACTGAGGGTATCATCTTGGAACTCTCCCTCTAGCATGTTAGCACTAGAGGGTGTGCTCTCCTGAGGGCCCCACCAACTCTCATTGCTGCAGCCATACATCACATGTGAGAGCCATGCCCACCCCTGTTCCACACATGCTACAACTGGGCAAGGCGAGATCCCTGTCCACTTCCATCCTACAGCTGCAGCCTCACAATAGCAGGTGGATGCACTCAGCTCACATAGGGGATGAGTCTGGCTGCCAGGGAAGAGAGCACTTCTGAGCCCCGCAGGATATCTCCTACATTAGGCCACTTCTTTAAGATGGGAAGAGGTAGCTGATTTGCCTAATATATAGAAACAAACACAGAGAGTCAGGCAAAAATGAGGAATGACTTTTCCAAACAGACAAAAAAAAAAAAAAAAAAACTCAGACAACTCAGATAAAGACTTTAATGAAATAGAGATAAACATTTTACCTGACAAAAAGTTCAAAGTAATGGTCATAAAATGCTCTCTGAACTAAGAAGAAAAATGGATGAACACAGTGAGAACTTCAACAGAGATGGAAAACATCAGGAAGTGCCAAACAAAAAAATTACAAAGCTGAAGAATATGATAACTAAACTAAAAAGTTACCTTAGAGTGGCTCAACAGGAGACTGGATGAAGCAGAAGAATGGATCAGTGAGCTGGAAAACAAATCAACAGAACTCACCCAGATAAAGCAGCAGAAAGAAAAAATAATTTTAAAAAGTAAAGATATTTTAAAAGGCCTTTGAGAAAGAATAAAGCAGAATTACACTTGCATTATAGGGATGTAAGAAAGAGAAGAGAGAGAAAAGGCGAGAAAACTCATCTGAAAAAACTATGACAGAAAACTTCCCTAATCCAGGAAAGAAAATAGACATACAAGTCCAAGAGGCCCAGAGAGTTCTAAACAAGATGAACATAAAGAGAGCCACACTAAGACACATTATAGTTAAAATTTAAAAATTTTTTAAATATATAGAGAGAAAATCTTAAAAGCAAGAGAAAAATAGCTTGTTACATATAAGGGAAACGCATAATGCTATCAGCAAATTTTCAACACAAACTTTGCTTGCTAGAGGGAGTGGCGTGATATTTTCAAAGTACTGAAAGAAAAAAAATAAATAAACAACTTTCAACCAAGAATTCTTTACTCTGCAAGGTTATCATTCAGAATTGAAGGGGAAAATAAGAGTTTTCCAGACAAGCAAAAATTGAAGTTCATCATCACTAAACCAGCCTTATAAGAAATGTTAAAGGGACTTCCATGAGCAGAAAAGAAACATCACTAACTAATCACAAGAAAACATATGAAAGTAAAACATCTCACTGGAAAAGGTAAATATATGGTAAAGATAGTGAATCCATCAATTATTAAACAATTAAACAATTAAACAACGACAATTACAGATAAAAGTAGTAAAATTAACTAAAACTAAGTTAATTAAGAGATATATAATATAAAAAGGTCAATTTAAGCAATTGTACACACATGGGATGTCATATGTGAACCTCATAGTAACCACAAGGCAAGAATGTATAGTACAATACAAAAGAAAATGATAAAGGAATCTAAACATAACAGTAAAGAAAATCACCAAACCGCAAAGGAAGAGACAGGAGAAAAAGGAGCAGAGAGGAACTATAAGAAACAGCTAGAAGATCATTAATAAAATGGCAATAAGTGCATACCTATCAATAATTGTTATAGACATAAATGGACTAAACTCTAATCAAACAGAGTAGCCGAATGGATAAAAAACATTATCTAAAAACAAACAAACAAACAAAAAAAAACAAAAAACAAAAAATAAACATTATCTATATGCTGTCTACAAGAAACTAACTTTATATTTTTTTTGTTTGTTTGTTTATTCATTTATTTATGTAATCTCTATACCAGTGTGGAGCTCATACTCATGACCCCAAGATCAAGAGTCACATGCTCTTTCAGCTGAACCAGCCACATGCCCAGAAACTCACTTTATTTTTTTATTTTTATTTATTTATTTTTTGAAACTCACTTTAGAAGTAGGGTCACACACGGTAGGAAAGAGAAGAGAAGATGGAAGGGATGGAAAGAGAAGGGATGGAAAAAGATGTTCCACTTACAAAGAAACAAAAAGAAGGCTTGTGTAGCTGTACCCGTATCAGAAAAAAAATAGACTAAAATAAAGACTGTAATAACAGACAAAGAGAGTCATTACATTATGATAAAGAGGACATCCGATAAGAAGATATGACAATTTTAAATATTTATGCACTCAATATAGGAACACCTAAATATATAAAACAAATATTAATGTACTTAAAGGGAGAAATGAACAGTCATACAGCAATATTGAGATAGCTGACATGAGAATTACATCATTGCATATATTATTCAGACAAAAATGTCAATAAGGAAACATCAGACCTAAATGATACATTAGACCAGATGGACTTAATATACACAGAACATCCCATCCAAAAGCACCAGAATATATATGATTTTCAAGTTCACATGAAATATTCTCCAGAATAGATCACATATTAGAATGCAAAATAATTCTCAATAAGTTCAAGAAGGTTGAAATGATACCACGGATCTTTTCCAACTACAGTTAGATGAAACTTAAAATCAATTACAAGTTGAGAACTGGGGAAAATACATAAAAATGTAGTGATTAAATAATGTACTGCTGAACAACCAATGGGTCATTGAAAAAATTGAAGGAGAAATTAAAAGATACCTAGAGACAAATGAAAACAGAAGTAGGACATAACAAAATCTAAGGGTTACAGCAAATGCAGTTCTAAGAGGGAAGTTCATAGTAATAAAGGCTTACTTAAAAAAATATTCAAGTAAACAAATCTAACTTTACACCTAAAGGAATTAGAAAAAGAAGAAAAAATGAAGGCCAAAGTTAATAGAAGGAAGTTATTAATAAGGATCAGAATAGAAATACATAAATTAGAGAATAAAAAGACAATTGTAAAGATCAGTGAACTAAGAACTGTTCTCTTTCTTTCTTTTTTCTTCTTTTTTTTTTTTTTTTTTGGAAAGACAAAGTTGACAAAGCATTTGCTAGACTAAGAAATAAAAGAGAGAGGGTCCAAACAAAATCAGAAATAAAAAAGAAGTTACAGTTGATGCCATTGAAATACAAAAGATCATATAAAATACAATTATATACCAACAAATTGGACAACCTAGATGAAATAGATAAATTCCTAGAAACACAGAATCCCGGGATCGCTGGGTGGCTCAGCAGTTTAGTGCCTGCCTTAGGTCCTGGGATCGAGTCCTGCGTCGGGATTCCCGCATGGAACCAACTTCTCCCTCTGCCTGTGTCTCTGCCTCTCTCTCTCTCTCTCTCTCTCTGTGTCTCTCATGAATAAATAAAATGTAAAAAAAAAAAGAACATGAAACAGAGAAAGGAGAATGTGTTTGATAAATGGTGCTGAGAAAACTGGAGAGCTCATGCAAAAGAATGAAACTAGAGATGACTATCATACACCATATACAAAAATTAACTCAAAATAGATTAATGACTTGAATGTAAGAATTGAAATCATAAAATTCCCAGAAGAAAACATGGTGGAAAGTTCCTTGAAATTGATCTTAGCAGTTTGTGGTTCTGACTCCAAAGGCAGGAGAAACAAAAACGAAAATAAAGAAATGAGACTCCATCAAATTGAAAAGCTTCTGCACAGCAAAGGAAATCACCATCAAAATGAAAAGGCAACCTACTACACGGAAGAAGGCTCTTGGAAGAAATTTATCCTAAAGGGATTGATGTCCAAAATGCACAAAAAAACTCACATAACTAAAAACAAAACAAAACAAAAAACTTAAAAATGGGCAGAGGACCTGAACAGACACTTTTTTTTCAAAGAAGACATTCAGTTGGCCAACAGACACATAACAAAATTTCCATCGTCACTAATTATTAGGGAAATGCAAATCAAAATCACAATGAGGTAACACCCCACCCTATTATCAAAAACACAAGAAATAACAGGTGTTAGAGAAAAGGGAGCCATTAAACACAGTGAGTGGGAATATAAATTGTTGCAGCCCCCATGGGAAACAGTATGGAAATTCTGCAAATAGTTAAGAACATACGGAAATTGTTCAAATAATTAAGATCGACCCACCACATGATCCGTCTCTCCCACTTCTGGGTGTTTATCCGAGGAGCATGAAGACGTCTGTGTTCACTGCAGCGTTTACAACAGCCAAGGTACGGACACAGCCTAAGTGTGCACCCACGGGTGGGCGGATAAGAACAGGTGGAGCACACGCGCACACACGCGCACACTCGCGCACAGAGGAGTGCTGCTCGTCCATAGAGATGAATGGGGCCTTGCTGTTGCGACAGGACGAGTGAAATGAGGGGACGATGCTACACTTGATCTTAGCCAAAAGGCCGAGAGGCGATGGGTATGACGCTAAGTGAAAGAAGCCAGATGGCGAAAGACAGATAATGTAGGATCCACTCATATGTGGAATCTAAAAAAAAAAAAAAAAAAAAAAAAAAGGAACCAATGAATAAACAAAACAGCACAGAACCAGACGCGTGGATAGGAGAGCAGACTGCTGGTGACCTAGAGGGTGAGCGGGGTCTGCGGGGTCACGGGGGCCACCTCGACTTCGGCGTGTTGGCTCTGTGGTGTGTACAGGTACCAAGGCAGGACTTCATGAACCTGAGAGTTGCGTGGCGTATTGCCCATTTTACCTCCATAAAAATGAATGTATCGATTGTGTGAATAAGCAAATAATTGCCAACAACAACAGCAACAACAGCAAAAAGTGAGAAGGGATATAAGACTCTGAAGGAGAGGAGTGTGCCTGCCGGTTGGTTTTAGGAAACTGGTAGATCCAGGCCTTGGACTCGTAGGTCCCTGAAACAGTTGCTCGTGCCCTAAATAACCCGGCGTGGCTTTCAAAGCCGAGAAGCACCTGGTCCCTGGTCACTGGTCCCTGGTCCGGAGGCCCGGGCCGCGTCCTACACCAGCCTGAGTACCCCTGCCCGAGCCGAGGGCTGCGGAGCCTCCAGGAAGGCCGGGGGCACCGCCCTGCGCTTGGCTGTGTGGCTCCCAACGCCTTGTCCCGGGAGGAACTGGCCTCACAGGAGCGGGACAGCCACCGGCTTGCGCTGGCTTTCTTTCTTTTTCTTTTCTTTTCTTTCTTTCTTTTTTTTTTTTTTTTTTTGTTTCTGGTGGAGACTTTCCTTTCTTTAGGTGAAACAATATAGAAATACAGAACAACAGTTTCTTTGAGAGCTGAAAGCATGGTGTTGATGCCTTGCCAAGAGTTACCATATGACGGGGAAGGGGTCCAGGACAGGAAGAGTTGGTCCCACGTGGAACCTGACTCCCCGAGACCTTCCAAGGGTCCCGGAAATCATGCTCTGCACCCCTGAACTAAGGGCTGCCTCAGTTTCTCTCTCAAATCCTCCTGCTCTTTGTTCCCTGCGCAAGACATTTCATAACCTGGAGGACTGCCTGAGCCAAGAGTAAAGTTCACATCCTAACTCAGTCATCCGCCTCCTGGTTTCTCTTTTCTTTTCCTTCTTTTCTTTTCCTTTTCTTTTCTTTTCTTTTCTTTTCTTTTCTTTTCTTTTCTTTTCTTTCTTTTCTTTTCTTTTCTTTTCTTCTTTTTTTTCTTTTTTTTCTTTTCTTTCTTTTTTCTTTTTTCTTTTCTTTTCTTTTCTTCTTTTCTTTTTTTTTATTTTTTCTTTTTTCTTTTTTTTCTTTTCTTTTTTCTTTTCTTTCTTTTTTCTTTTTTTTCTTTTCTTTTTCTTTTCTTTTCTTTTCTTTTCTTCTTTCTCTTCTTTTCTTTTTTTCTTTTCTTTCTTTTCTTTTTTCTTTTCTTTCTTTTCTTTTTTTCTTTTTTCTTTTCTTTTCTTTTTTAATAAATTTATTTTTTATTGGTGCTCCATTTGCCAACATATAGCATAACACCCAATGCTCATCCCCAAGTGCCCCCCTCAGTGCCCGTCACCCAGTCACCCCCACTCCCCCCACCCCCCTCCCCTTCCACTACCCCTAGTTCGTTTCCCAGAGTTGGAGTCTCTCATGGTCTGTCTCCCTCTCTGATATTTCCCACTCATTTTCTCTCCTTTCCCCTTTATTCCCTTTCACTATTTTTTATATTCCCCAAATGGTTCCTCAAAGAGTTAAAAATAGAGCTGTCCTACGACCCAGCAATTGCACTGCTGGGGATTTACCCCAAAGACACAGATGCAGGGAAACGCCGGGACCCCTGCACCCCAGTGTTCACAGCAGCAATGTCCACAATAGCCAACCTGTGGAAGGAGCCTCAGTGTCCATGGACAGATGATGGACAGAGAAGCTGTGGTCTGTGTCTACAGTGGGATGTTCCTCAGCCATTAGAAACGACAAATACCCACCATTTGCTTCCACGTGGATGGACCTGGAGGGGATGATGCTGAGTGAAGTAAGTCAATCGGAGAAGGACAAACACTATATGGTTGCACTGGTTTTCTGTCCCCGTCCTCGTGACCGGCTGAAACAACAGAGTTTTGGGGATAGTTCAGAAACAAACTGCATCATGTTTTCTAAAATTTAGATGTTTAATATGAAATATAAGTTGGGTTCGCCAGGCTTTGAATATGACCCACTTTATATTGTTTTGTTGCAGCAGAGCCCTGGGGGGACTCGCAGCTGAGGGGTTGTTTCATTGTTGTTGTACATTGCAAGCAAGAAGCCTAGTGTTTTACGGCCCCTTCGCAGCCTGTGCAGCTGCAGATGATTAACACTATTTCTAGATCCCTGTCTCAGGCACCAATCAATGGATGCTGCTGATATTAAAAAAAACGAATAAATAAATAAAAGTTGTGGCATAGCACAACCGAGTAAGGTTGAAGAAGTTATTGTAGGACAAAACTAGCTCTGTTGGTTTCTGCTTCATTTACACCAAAGGTTGAAAAAGAATCGATAAGGAAATGTTTTGGGCTTTGTAGGAAGGCATTGTATAAAAGAATGATGAGACTAATTTAAAATGCTATTTATTAAACATAGATAGTAAAAGAATGTGAGTCCTAAAATCCCTCTATTTAAACTGTGCACTTTTAGAATTAATAATTCTTTTTAAAGATTTTGTTTATTTATTTATGAGAGACCCAGAGAGAGAGGCAGAGACACAGGCAGAGGGAGAAGCAGGGTCCATGCCGGGAGCCCGATGCGGAACTCGATCTCGGGACCCTGGGGCGACACCCTGGGCCGAAGGCAGGCGCTCAACCACTGAGCCACCCAGGTGCCCAGAATTAATGATTTTTAATGGCCATTTTTGAAGGAAGACCTGAATTTCCTTATATGATTATTAAATGTATGATTGTGGTATTTATATTTCCAGTGCTGTAGTGATGGAAATATTCAATTACAGGGTGTAATTTATAGTAGAGTCTCAAAAATGTTTGTTGAATGAAATTGAACTCATAGCTATTTAAAAAAATACTCTTTGTCGTTGTGTAAGATTTAGCCTGTATGCCGTGTGAGTGCACTGACAACTGCCCTCAGGGAGAATGACATCAGCATTTATCGCACACTTAATACGTGCAAAGTTTTTTTACTAAGACCTTACATTTTTATATATTTTACAACATCCCAAAGCTTTTATACTAAAAACTATCATGCCCATTTTATAGAAGCAAAAACTGAAGCCCAAAGATTCTGGGCACTGAGCTTGAGATTAGTTTTACAGAAAGATGGTAGCTAGCTGGCTAGATTAAAGGGGCAGATTAGGATTTGGGATCAAATTATATTTTTATGCATGCATTCTTTTTTATTATTATAAGTTAGTTATGTGTTTATGAACATATAATCGTATACTTATGAACAGATGTTTATATGACCTTTAAAGTACTTAACTATCCATAGATCTTTTAGTTTATATATATATATATTTATTAGTTTATTAGATATTTAGCTTACATATATATATTTATATATTTATTAATACGTATATTTTGCAACACTTTTTAAAAATACTTTATTTATTAGAGCAGTTTTGGGTTTGTAGCAAAATTGAGCAAAAGTGACAGAAAATTCCCATACACCCTCTGTCCCCACATATGCATAATCTCATAATCAGTCATAATCTCTCATAATCAATTACCAACCACTCCCACCAGGATGGTGCATCTGTTGTATTTGATAAGCCTGCACTGTCAAATCAAAAGTCCACGGTTTATTATCCAAAGTCCATGATTTACATTATTTTTTTTTAAATATCAATTGCATTTAAATACAGGTCACAGTATTTTGGATGGCAAATTAGTGTAACCCTTTTTAAAACACAGATAACACCTGAAGTTAATCATATTTCATTCATTTCTTGGACCTTCCTAATGTCACATGTATATGCAGACGTATGTGTACACGCATATGCATAGACACAGATATATCGATACGGACGTGCCTGCGTATATAGGCCTAACCAACCTCCCAGCAATGTGAGGTGCAACGGGCCACAGTTATTACCCCCATTTCCCCAATGATGAAAGCTGAGGCCTAGATTTTAATCTGCTCAAGTGGAAGACTTGGACGTGTTTACCCTGGCTATCGAGGTTCCAGAACGTGTTCTTTTAATTATTATATTCTAATATCTTTTGATACCTAATATTTAATCATTATAAACCATGTTATATAAGTGAGGCACTCGTCTATAGATTTTATTGATGTTAAATCATCTTATCTTATAACAACTCTCTATGCCTTTTAAAAATCGCCGAGTAACTCTTGAGTGGTGTGAAATTTCCCAGCATATTTTAATCCACATTCTTTTTTTTTACGGAACGTACAACTGTTAGATTCTCTATCCTGCATCACCTTCAGGAGGGCATAATCCCTGGATACTTGAGAACTGCTTGTAAAGAAGAAACTTTAAATTCATTAGACTGAACATTTCGATGAGTCATGATGTGTTCAAAATTTTATTTCGGGTGCTCTGCGTTGCAAAAACAAAAGAGCATGTTTCTCAAATATTAGGATACGACAACCCTGATAACAGTTTTAGGTACACAGCATGTCTTATCATTGCTATCACATCCCCACTCTTGTTTATTAAAGTGCCAGATCCTGGGCCTCGTTCCTTAAAGCCGGAGTCAGGTGGCTTTGCAGCATCCTCCGTGGCTTTCTTGGTGGCACATGGCAGCACATGGCAGCTTTATCACAGTAGGAGATGCGGCGGTGGAGGCACGTAGCAGAGCACAGAGGCCGGAGCTGGCCCGCCTGGCCTCACAGTCCGGCCCCACTCCGCTGGCTCTGTGAGCTTGAGCAGCTTAGTTAAATTATCTGTGCTTCCCTTGTCTACAAAGTAGGGATGACAAAAATGGTACTTTCTAATGATGCCGATTTATTGGTTACGGAGTCCATACACAAGAGCAATTGTAACACTACCTGACCCATAGCCGGCACTGCGTGGGGCTACTTACTGCTATTTTTCTCTGTATGTTTTATGTATTTTATAATCACAGATTTCTGTTATGTCTGAGATTTTTTTTTCCCCCTAGGGAAATGCTTTGTCCAATTATTCCCTTGTTCTGGCAAATACTCCATTTCCAGAGGCTTTTAGCATGATGGCTTCTGGTATGTCATTTGGAGTGACTGGCTGCCTTTGAAGTTTGTCTCCATCTCTTGGTAGCAGGATGATTTTGAGCATATTAAACTCTCCAAGACTCGGTTTTCTTGTTTATAAAATAGAGATGGTAATTGTACTATCTCCCTTTGTGAAGATTAAAGACATAATTTGTGTAAAGCTCTTTGCACAACGTAAGCACTCAATAAACATTAATTATTGAGAAATCTCTATCCAGCCTTCCCCGACACATCTCCTAGCCCAAGGTAGAATTAAATTCTCCTTTATCGTTGTGCCCCTAGCACAAGAAAAACAAGTATTATCTACTTGTATTGTAATAATTCGCTTATATACTTAATAGCTTCAAGTTGAGCTGTAGCTCACAGTACTTTTTTTTTTTTAAGGTTACATCTGACATGATTATAGGAGATGAAATTTCAAGTTACTTTGTTTTTGAAGTGAAAGGAGTTACATGGTTTTGCTAGCTGAGAATGGAAAGGATGGAAAAAAACGCGTCATATTTATTTTGGGGGAAAATGTAAGGGAGGGACAGCTACTTCAGGGAAATAATAAGGATGCAAACATATTTTTGCTCTCCTGGAGGTTATTAAGGTGCTATATTTTGAACAAATTTACTTCCTTTAACGGTTTCCTAGTTTATACAATTTACCACTGCCTGTATTTTTTGCCTAGAAATAGGGGCTTCAGAACAAATCGCCCAAAATGTATGAGAAGTATTCACATGTACCAAACGCCTCCTCTAATACTGTGATTTATAATGGGCTCTAGATAAGTCCTTGCCTGACTTTTCAGAAAGCTCTGAATCCCCTCGTTGGCCCAGAGGGAGCTAACTAGCTTAGCTTAACTCCGCCTTCTACTTAGCTTAACTCCACCTTGTGTCTGGAGGAAGGAAATGCCCAGTTGGGATGGAGATTTTTTTCTAGCTCTTCTTCTCATACAGACTTTGAAGTTTGCAAAGAAGATCTTAATTAATGTACTTCTGGGTATAGTTCTAAGTCTCCTGATACCTAGATTTCATCTGTGAGAACAGTGTTTGAATTATGCTGGTTAATAGAGAAGGGCAATGTGAGCCCCCGGCCACAAGGAGCCCACACGACGATGACACAGGAAATAAAGCCCATTTGATTGCATACCTGGAACAACTATCGTAGGGCATTCAGCCACACGTAAGCCGTTTTCTCCGCCGTCCTATTCTTGCTTTATGAATGTCTGTTATGCGGGAAAGACGGTGAGAATTAGAAAATAAATACAATAAAAGGGGGATTCAAATATTGCTTAATGAAGCACAGTTTCAAAAGAAACAAGAAGACAGTGACCTTGGAAGAAAGGACAAATTGGATAATGTATGAAGAAGGTAACTTTTTAAAATTTAAATTCAATTAACATATAGTCTGTTATTAGTTTCAAAGGTATAATTTAGTGATTCACCAATCATATACACCCAGTGCTCATTCCATTAAATGGCTTCCTTAAGGCCTGTCACCCAGTTAGTTACCCACCACCCCCATTCCCTTCAGCAGATCCCAGTGTTTTTCCTAGAGTTAAGAGTTTCTTTCTTTTTTTTTTCTCCCCGAGTTAAGAGTTTCTTATGGTTTGTCTCCCTCTCTGATTTGGTTTGGTTTTATTTTTCCTTCCCTCCCCTCGTGATCATCTGTTTTGTTTTTTAAATTAAGAAATTAGCTTTTTTTTTTTTTAAGATTTTATTTATTTACTCCTGAGAGACACAGAGAGAGAGGCAGAGACACAGGCTCCATGCAGGGAGCCCGACACAGGGCTTGATCCCGTGACTCCAGGATCAGGCCTTGGGCCGAAGGCAGGTGCTAAACCGCTGAGCCACCTGGGCTGCCCAAGAAGTTAGCTTTTAAAGAGGTATTTTAGATGGGACTTAATGTCTCCTACATCAACATCTTTAAATGCTGAAGTCTAAAATACTCTGGTTCAAAGTCCAATTACATTACTTAAATTTCTGATTTATAGAAAGAGAGATAATTACATGGGTTAAATAGATGCTTTTTATGGTAAAAGAATATCCCATGCTTTTGTCTCTAAGGAAGTTAAAACTAATTGCCTATTAAGAGAAAGGATCATTCTTGCTTTTCTAAATATAAATCTGTTCCATATTGTTATAATTTACTATTTCAAAGGAACTGGGAGAAAAAACATTTTTATAACTAAATGTGAGAAGGTAGGAAAACATTATAGAAAGATGCTATAAATCAGATCAATTTTTAATATTTTCTTTATTTTTAAAATTTAAGATCTTATGAAAATAACATGTGGGTAAGAGAACAACTTCATATTATAGAAAAGGGAGCATATATTGTGTTCCTCCCTTCACTGGCCACTCAGTTTCTACTTTTGCAGAAATTTGTTCCATGCACACATTCATACAAACAGAATTATCTCCTACTGGGAGTAATTTATTCATGTTTTTGTGCTTTGTTTAATTACCCTTATTTTTCTTTATATTTTTGATTCAGCACATACATTTATCATACCTCTTTAAATGGCCATAAAAATACCTGTAACATATATGTACCATAATTTATAACCATGTCTCATTAACAAGCGTTAAGGTTATTTCTAGTTTTTCATCTTATACTGTTACTACAACACTCTTGAGCATGCCTCTTTGCATATGTTTATGTGTATATTTTTACCATAAATTCCTAGCAGTTGAGTTCCTAAACAGAATGGAAATATGTATTTAAATGTTGATAGATACTGTCAAATACCTCTAAGTAGAGTGTACCAATTTCTCTACAAGCCATGTATCTTGATGCCTGTATGATCACACCTTTGCCAGTAAGAAATACTGTTTAGATATCAGTAGCTTTGAATTATCAATATTACATCTTGTTCTTGATTTAAAATTAGTATATATAATTACATGATCATATCAATAAATGCAAAAAAAAAAGCATTTGGCAAAATCCAACACCCATTCATGATTCAAAAAAAAAAAAAACTCAGTAAATTGGCAATGGGAGGAACTTCCTCTACTTGATAAACGAGATCTACAAAAAACCTGCAGCTGATATCATGCTTATTGGTGAGAAACTCAAAGCTTGTCCAGTAAAGATCTGGTACGATGCAAGGATACCCCCTCTTAACAGTCTTTTTCAACATCATATTTGTAAGTTCTGGCTAATGCAAAAAACAAGAAAAGGAAATAAAAATACACACATTTAAGGAAAAAGAAAACTGTCTCTGTGTGGTAGTGACATGACCATCTATGAAGAAAATCTGAAAGAATGGACAAGCCAACTCCCAGAACTAATAGGCAATTACAACAAGATTGCAGGGCAAAAAGGTAACGTGCAAAGATTAATTTAATCCCCAAATACCAGTGATGAACACATGGAATTTGAAATTCAAAATACAGTATCTTTTTTACAATATTAATTCTTCCAGTTCTTGGATAGGAAAATTTGATATTGCTAATATGACTGTACAACCCAAAGCCATCTAGAAATTCAGTGTAATCCCTAACAAAATTCCAATGTCATCTTTTACAGAAATAGAAAGAAAATCCTACAATTTGTATGGAGCCACAAAAGGCTCCAATGAGCTAAAGCAATCCTGAGAAAGAACAAAGCCAGTCATCACACTTCTTTATTGTGAAATCTACTATAGCTCTGTAAAAAGTAAGCATCATGATACTGACATACAAGGAAACACATAAACCGATAGAACAGAATAGAAAACCCTGCATATATGGTCAACTAATACTTGACAGGGGAGCCAAGAATATGCAGTGGAGGAAGGATAGTCTCTTCAACAAATGGTGCTAGGAAAACTGGATAATCATATGCAGAAAAATGAAATTGGACCACTGTCTTACACCACTCATGAAAAATAAACTCAAAATAGAATAAAGACATAAATATAAGATCTGATACTATAAAGTTCTGGAAGAAAACTTAAGGAAGAAGTTCCTTGACACTGACCTTGGCAATGATTTTTTGGATAGGACACGAAAAGCGCAAAAACAAAAGCAGAAATCAGTAGGTGGGACTACATCAAACTAAAAATTCTCTGTGTAGCGGATGAAACAACGAACAAAGTGAAAAGGCAACCTTAGAAATGGGAAAAACATTTGCAAACCATATATCAGTAAGTGGTTAGTATCCAAATATAAAAGGAACTCAGACAACTCAATAACAGCAATAACAAAAATCTGATTTTAAAATGATCAGAAGAACTGAATAGACATTTTCCTTCTTCAAAGAAGACATCCACATGGCCAACATGTACAGAAGACAATGCTCGACATCGCTTAAAATCATCCGGGGAGTTCAGATTAAAACCTCAATGAGGTATTGCCTCACACCTGTTAGAATGGCTGTCATCAAGGAGAGATAGCAGGTGTAGGTGAAGGTATGAAGAAAAAGGGACGCTCATGCACTGTTGATGGGAATGCTGCTGGGAAGCTGCAGTTACTGTGTAGAACAGTAAGGAGGTTCCTCGAAAAATCAAAAACAGACCTAGCATAGGATGCAGCAGTCAGATCTTTGGGTATACATCTAAAGGAACTGTAAACAAGGTACTGTAAAGATATCTCCACTCCCGTGTTTAGTGCAGCATTATTGACAATAATCAAAATGTGGAAATAACCTAAGTATCTATCAACAGATAAATGGTAAAGAGGGTGTAATGTGTATGTATTTATACAGGCACACACGCACACAATGGAATATTTTTCAGCCATGATAGAGCAGGAAATCCTGCCATTCCTGACAACCCGGATGGACCTCGAAGACATCATGCTTACTGAGATAAAGCAGGCAGTGGAAAACAAATATTCTACGGCATCACTTCTATGTAGAATCTAAAACGGCCACACTTGGAGAAACAGGAGAACAGTGGTTGCCAGGAGCTGGGGGTTAGGGAACTGGGCAGATGTTGTTAAAGGGCATAAACTTGTAACTAGAAAATAAACACATTTTGAAGAGTTAATGTACAGCAACGCGATTACGATCAACAATACTGTAGTACATCACAGTTGCTAAGAAACTAGATCTTAAATGTTCTTACCACAAAAAAAAAAAAGGATAATAATTAACGACATGAGACAGGTGTTAATTAAATCTAAGGTTACAGTCATATCCCCAAAAGTCACTTGGTAGACACTGACAAACTAAAGTTGGCATGAAAAAGCAAAAGACACAATTTCGAAGAAGAGCAAAGTTGGGAAACTGATGCTACCTGACATCAAGATTTAGAATAAAGCTACGGTAGTCAAGATAGCATGGTATTGGCAAAAGAATACACACATAGATAAGTGAAATTCAAAAGATTGCCCAGAAAGACCCAGATAAATGTAGTCAAGCAAAGGCAATGGAGCAAAGGTAATCTTTTCAACTGCTGGTGCTGGAATAACTGGACATCTACATGCAAAAAAAAAAAAAAAAAAAAAAAAAGAAAAGAAAAAAGAAAAGAAAAGAAAAGAAAGAAAAGAAAAATCTAAACACAGATCTTGCATCTGTCACAATAATTAACTCAAAACAATTCCAGACCTAAATGTAAAACACAAAACTATAAAATTCCTAGAAGACGACATAAGAAAAAAACCTAGATGACCTTGGGCATTGCTGAATTTTTATATATGACTATGAAACAAAAAGCACCATCCAGGAAATACATAATTAATAAGCTAAACTTTAAATTTAAAAACTTCTGCTCTGTGAAAAACAATAGGAAGAGAAATAGAAGACAAACCACAGAGCAGGAGAAAATATTTGCAAAAGACACATCTGATAAAGGGACGTTACCCAAAATATACAAAGAATTCTTAAAACTAAATAATAGCAAATCAAACAACACAATATTTTAAAATGTAGCAGAGACTGTACCAATAACGTTTTTGGAGCTGCAAATCATCTCTATTCAGACAATCGGGTAGTTTTATTACAAGATAAGGAGGTTTAATTAAGGAGTCCTCACACTGGGAAAGATGTGCTAGATATTTAAACTGTAATAGAATGTGCCTGATTTACTTATTTTTACTATTATTCAGACCTATTATTTTTAAAGCAGTTGATGTTTGATGGACAGCTGCTGTAATGAACCTAATTATTGTTTAACGTGTTTTGTTTTTGGTAATATTATCAAATTCTTTTTTCCTGCTCTAAATACTTCCTTCTCTAGGTAATCAATTTTATTTCCTAGCAGTTTAGAAAATGTAATATTACTATCCTTAAACTGATTTCTAATGATTAATTCTGCTATGCATTCATTTAACTTTAATCATGACATTTAAAATATTAAACCCAAAGTTTCTGTTACCAAGTTTTTATTAAAGAATCCAACATTCTGGATACATTATGGCTGAACCTCCTGCTAGCAAAATGTTGGCAGAGAGACAATAGTATTTCTGGGTAATGGATATTAAAGGCCAGAGCATATAAATTTTTAAAGTTAGTAAAAAGCCTTTTTTTCATACAGCTGACTAATGTAGATAAATAATTAGGGGATTTAGAGTCATGTGCTGCTATGTTTCAGTGACTCATTTGCCTTTCTATTTTCTAGATTCCTGCTTTATTTTATTTAGTTATTTTAAATTTTTTTTTAAAATATTTTTTTAATGTTGGGCTTCTCTAGTGTCAAAATATGGTACTCAGTACTTCCTATCTATTCTCTATTCACATTGTGATTGTGAATATGGAACTTATATTCATCGATACCCACCTATTGGCAAAGCCAGCGTGCCTTACAGGACCATGTTCCTCTTCTACATGGTGGACTCATTGCTGGAAGGCATTTTGGCATCCCCGTCCGTCAGGGGTGTTGGTCTGTAACTCTCCTTTATGGTGGGATCTTTGGTTTGGGGATCAAGGTCCTGCTGGCCTCATAGAACAAGTTTGGAAGTGTTCCTTCCATTTCTACCTTTTGAAACAGCTTCAAGAGAATAAGTATTATTTCTTCTTTAAATGTTTGGTAGAGTTCCCATGGGAAGCCATCTGGCCCTGGACTCTTGTTCCTTGGGAGGCTTATTCTTTTTTTCTTTTAAATATCTATTTATTCATGAGAGACACAGAGAGAGGCAGAGACACAGGCAGAGGGAGAAGCAGGCTCCATGCAGGGAACCCAATGGTGGTACTTGATCCCCAGACCCGGGATCACCCCCTGGGCCGAAAGCAGACATTCAACTGCTGAACCACCCAGGTGTCCCTCTTGGGAGGTTTTTGATGGCTGCTTTGATTTCCTTGCTGGTTATTGCTCTGTTCCGGTTTTCTATAATGTCCTGTCTTAGTTTGGGTAGTTTATAAGTTTCCATGCAAATGGTCCTCAAAAGAAAGCTGGGATATCAATCCTCATATCAGATAAATTACATTTTAAACCAAAGACTCTATTTAAGAGATGAAGAGGGACACTATATCTTACTTACCGGGTCTGTCCGACAAGCAGACCTAACAATTATAAATATTTAAGCTCCTAATTTGAGAGCAGCCAATTATATCAACCAATTAATAACCAAAGTAAAGAGACACACAGTAATGCATTAATAGTAGGAGACTTCAGCACCCCACTCGCAGCAATGGGCAGGTCCTCCAAGCAGAAGATCAACAAAGAAACAAGGGCTTTGAATGACACATTGGACCCGGTGTATATCACAGTATCTACAGAACTTTGCATCCGAACGCAACTGAATACACATTCTTCTCAAGTGCACATGGAACTTTCTCCAGAACAGACCACATACTGGGCCACAACTCAGGTCTCAATTGATACCAAAAGATTGGGATCGTCCCCTGCATATTTTCAGACCACAATGCTTTGAGACTTGAACTCAATCACAAGAGGAAATTTAGAAGGAATTCAAATACTTGGAGGTTAAAGAGATTCCTGCTGAAAGATGAATGGGTCAGCCAGGAAATTAAAGAAGAATTAAAGAGATTCATGTACACTAAGGAAAATGAAAATACAACCGTTCAAAACCTTTGGGATAAGGCAAAGGCGGTCCTAAGAGGGAAATACCTTTCAATACAGGCCCTCTCCAAAAATTAGAAAAATCTCAAATACACAAGCTAACGTTACACATAAAGAAGCTGGAGAAAGAAGAGCAAATAAAGCCTAAAACAGGCAGGAGAAGAAAAGTAATAAAGATTAGAGAAGAACTCAATGAATAGAAACCAGAAGAACAGTAGAACAGATCAATGAAAATAGGCACTGGTTCTTTGAAAGAATTAATAGGATAGATAAGCCCCTAGCCAGACTTATTAGAAAGAACAAAGAAGAGACCCAAGTTAATAAAATCATAAGTGAAAGATGAGAGATCATGACCAACACCAAGGAAATAACAATTTTAAAAACATATTATAAGCAACCATATGCCAGCAAATTAGGCAATCTGGAAGAAATGGATGCATTCCTGGTTTTTGCCTCTTTTGTATTCAAATAGTATATAAATTGTATTAATTTGAGCCTGCAATCCCAGTTGTTGGTTCAAAACTTAATTATTTGAAGTGGTTATATTTGAATGACAAATATAAATGACCAACACCTTTAGTAGGCACTGTTAGCAGTCACTTTCCTAGATCCCTTTCTTGTTTTAGCCTTGAGATCCCTGATACCTATGTAAGGTGTGTAGCTAGAATGACGTGGTTTTGCATATAAAGCTCTTTAGAGATGGTTTAATTCCAATCTGCATCCTAAGTATAAGGCAATGATTGTTATGATTAAGAAAATTATGATAATGATGAAAATGAGGTTGAAAGTCACACACAAAGCAAACCCAATGACTAAATATTTATTGCTAACAGATTACTAGGAAATTTGTAGACATTTCACAGGTTACTTCTAATTTGTTAGTTACTACCTTTATCTTCGTTTTATAGATTAAGGTGTTAAAACTCAGATTGATTATAGGAATCGCAAAAAGCCACTGACGTACTAAGTGACAGAGTAAAGAATTGAATTCAGGCCTGTTGGACGTCCAAGCCTCCATTATTTGCTGTCTTATTGTTGCTTATTTTTTTTTAAGATTGATTGATTGATTTATGAGAGAGAGAGAGAGAGAGGCAGAGGGAGGAGCAGGCTCCGTGCAGGGAGCCCGACGCGGGACTCGATCCTGGGACTCCAGGATGGCACCCCGGGCCTAAGGCAGGCGCTAAACCTCTGAGGCACCCAGGGATCCCCATACTTGCTGCTTGTTAACTGACTTGCCCAGACTCACACAGCTCTCTATTCATTAATATATTTAAAGCAAAAATCTGGGCCTTCTATCTACAGATATTATTATTGAGACTTGTGTGGTTGTAAGAAGTGATGTCACTGTAGATGGTGTCCACCCCAGTTAGACCATGTGCACCTTCTGGTGTTCATTCAGTGTGTCCTGAGTCAGATTTCATCTCTACTCCTGTAAACCGCTGTTATAAAAGTGTCTATCTTTCTAAGCTTCATATTTTACTATTTGTTTTTATGTTCTCATTGGGTGAGCTCATTGTCTGGCTCACAAAGATAATAACAGCCATAAGATTGTGTCCCCGGGGGCGCATCCTCTGACATTCAGTTTACTAACTTATAGACTTATTAGCTTGATAATAGTTGTGAAACACACTAGGAACCGTGTTATTATTATTGCTTTTATTTATTATTATTATTATTATTATTATTGGCAACTTTCATCAGTCTTTCCTGTACAACTCTAATCCCTCTATTTGTATTCTAGACCTTGGATCTGTTTATTTCCTGTCTCTTTAATCCTTGTTCTAGTAATTATCCTTCCATATAATGTCTTTAATATTTCTAAATCTAACTTAGGTATTTGATCATATAAACAGATTCAAGTTTCTATTATCTAAGAAACAAAAGCATGAAAAAACTCCATATCCTTCCTGTTTACGTGCAGTCCCCCTGCTAATTCATACTGTGCAATTTTATTATCTTTGCAGGCAAATCTCTTAAAAGCATTTTATTTTTATTTCACTGTCTCTTGTTTCCTTATCTACTGTACATGATCATAAAAACTCCTGTAGGTCATGTAATTTTTCTATAGAGACTTTATCTCACTTCCAATTATTTCACTTACTGAACTTATGATTCTTACGCAGCTAAAGCAATGAAAGTATTTTTCGTAAAGCGTTGGTAATTCCTACGTTGCTGAATTCATTGTGTTCTTATCTTATTGGAGCTTCCCGCTCTGCCCGCAGTCATCATCCCTTCATCATTGGACACACCTACGGAGCACATATCAGGAGCCAATCGTTTGCATAGGTGCTTGGATTATGTGTTCTAAGAACCGAGAAAACCCCTAGTTTCACCACTTCCACATTTTGGAGTGGAAGAAAGAAAATAAAGACATAAAACTACACCCAATGTCCCCTAAGATAGCGATAAATGAGAAAGTGAGACTAGAGCTGACAAGGGAGAGACGCAGGGTGGTGGAAGGAAGTCTTCTCAGAACAGACCATGGAAAACCCACCCGAGAAAAGTGCATCCAGGAGCTCTAGGGATAGAGGCCGGTGGTGTGGGGAGGAGAGAGGTGGTGCTCACACCGTGTACGTGGGAAGCAAAACTACAGGAACCTGTGAATGGACTAGACGTTTTGTTTTGAAGTGTGTGTGTAGGGTAGTAGGTTGGGGTGGTGTGTATTTTGAAAGAAAATTGTGAATCTGTGATAAATAATTACAAGTAGCCCTACGTGTGTTGCCATTACTATGTAAAATCATAGAACAGAGCCATACGGCTTATCGTATCACCCCAGAACACATTCCCTCATTTACCTTCGTGGGGATTACAGCCCTTTCCACTGCTCAGGTTTTCCCAGCTCAGTTGCTGGCGGTGATCGCAGGCTGTGAGCCTGCTGTGTGAGGACACACCATACGTGACCCTTACGCCTAAAGCATTAGAACCCAGTGCTGGCGAGACGCAGATTTCTTCACCATCCACCTCGGCTGGGCTGTGAGATGCTGTGACTAGGGAATCTGTACGGTATCTGCTCCCCCGGGGCCGAGATGCCTGGTGCTATAGTTGGGGTCCCACTGGAATCACACAGAACGTGAGAAGGACGGTTACAAGAAATGCGTGTGCGTGCGTGTGCATGGGGGGGCACGTGTGCAAGGAGAATAAAACCATATTCAATATGAGCAAAAAAATCACTCTGGGAGATTTGAGAAAAAAAAAAAATTCCCCAGGATTTTAAATTGTTTCCCAGAATTTTACTTTGGTTCTGAACAAGTGAGGATTTATAGGAATGATAGGTGCAGAAGTTCAGGAAATTTGGAAAAGTTAACTTAGAAGTAAAATTATTTCATTTGTAGATTTTCCTTGTGATTCAAATCCCGTACATTTTGACGTACTATATAGTAAAAAAGGGAAGGTATGTTAAACTTTTAGAGCCTAAGGAAAGAAAGTATAATAACAGCTTAACTTCACCCATTCCTTTTGAGTGAATGCACAAAATCAGCTCAGAAATTTTGATGTTCTAGTGTTTGCAAGATTAAAATTTTCCATTGAGAGATAAGAAGTATTTCCTTTTCCCATTTAGCTTCACCGGATACATAAGTCTCACTACAAGTCTTTATATATTTTAATGTGAACATAAAATTGTCTGTTTTTCACCTGACTCTATTATTCTCATGTGAATCTGAGTGCCCGAAAATGTGGTGCATTACGACTATTTTATGCTCACGCAGCATGTTGGAACTTCAGAGCTTTGGTTTCCAAGGATTATGATTATTACAGGTGTTTTTCTATTTATAAAATTTTAATATTGAGACGACATTAAGTCTTGAATGCTTTCTAAAAACAGAAAAATGAGTTTATATTGACGTATATTCTGCGAGCAGTTTTCATCCAAGGGCGTCGTGCAGTACGATGGAAGGTGCCAGCCCACCTTAATACAGTGGTTTGATGCAAATACAGGTTTCCACTGGATCCTTGATGTGTTCCAAATACTGAGTCCTGAAGATGAGAGGACTTGTGGCCACCTTGCCTGGTCACACTAGTCTAAATGATAGCAAGCTGGTGACCTTTGCAAGAATTTTATTTATTTATTTTCATTAGAGTTGACACACAGCGTTCCATCGGGTTCAGGTGTAATACACAGTAGTTTGGGACGTGTACACATTGTGCTTTGCTCACTGAGGTGCGGCCGCCACCTGTCCCCACACCGAGCTAGAGGATCCTTGACTCATCACTTTCATGCTGCGCCTTTTACCCCATAACTCACTCATCCCATAAACGGAAGCCGACGTCCCTTGCTCCCCTTCGTTCATTTTGCCCATCCCTCCACTTCCTGGCAACCACTAGTTTGTTCTCTGTATTTATAGATCTGATTCTGCTGTTTGTTCATTTATCTATTTAGATCATTTTTTTTAGAGATTTTATTTATTTATTCATGAGAGACACAGAGAGAGAGAGAGGCAGAGACACAGGCAGAGGGAGAAGCAGGCTCCAGGCAGGGAGCCCGACGTGGGACTCGATCCCAGGACCCCGGGGTCACACCCTGAGCCGAAGGCAGACACTCAACCGCTGAGCCTCCAGGCGTCCTAGTTTTTAAGACTCCACAATGAGTAAGACCATACAGTATTTGGAGCCCTCAGGCTGACTCATTTCTCTTAGCATAGTACCTTCCAGGTCTGTCTGCGTTATCACGGATGCCACAATCTCATCCTTTTCTATGCCTGAGTCACATTCCAGCGTGTGTACGTGTGTGTATCCCATCTTCCTTACCCACTCATCTATCAACGAACACTTACGCTGCGTCCATATCTTGCCTATTATAAATAATGCCGCAGTAAGCATAGGGATGCATAGAGCTTTCTTGACGCTGGTTTCCAGGTTGAATTCTCATTGTGAAGGATTTATTAGATCTTTGGTTTCAAACAATCCAAAGCTACCCTGTGAGAAAATAGGCTGGAGCATGTCTATCAGTTGCCTCATCTCTGTAGTGACTCAAAAAGCTAATGAATATAAATAATGAATTTGTTGATTATAAAGAATATTATGCTTGGACCTTCTCTTCTGGAAGTTAAAGTGACTATTTTTTTTTTTTAATGTAGACAATCTTCAGTCTATATTCTGTAATGTTTATGGTCTTAGAATAGAAAAGGATCTTAAATATCTACTCCATCTTCGCCCTTGGGAAATTAATTATTTTACATCGTTCCTGTTCATCTAGTTTAAGCTATTTTGACAATCAGAAATCTCCCCCTCATATCGAGGTCCATCTAGCTGCACCATCAATCTCGTTGATCCTTATACCAAGACATTTTAAAAGGGGAGAGAGCTATACTGATACTTACGTTGAGCACAGCATGATGTATAAACTTGTTGAATCACCATATGGTACACCTGAAACTAACATAAGATTGTGTGTCAACTAATTCAAATAAAAACATAAAAAAATAAAAATTAAAGATGAAGATGTCAACAAAATAAAAAGAACTCAGTATTTTGTAATGAATTTAATACAAAGTGTTTTGCACTTCCAAGTTCCATAGTGATGTTTGAACAATTTAGCAGCTGATTAAAATGCACAGCCCCAGGAGGGCCAGAAGGCTATTTATGTTGGAATTGAATTATACAATTTATCAAATTATGTATTTGACCTTCTCTCACTTAGAATTATTTTCTATAACTTGTAGAACAGCTTATCAGAGAATGGTGAAAGCAGTTATTTTTATTAAAAAGTATTTTAGTAACCCAGTTCTCTAGTTTGCATTATGTGGCATGGAGTGGAAAGGCTGCTTTGGGGCAATCTTTATCTGCATCTACCGAAAAGTTCTGTCTTCTCTGTTTCGCCGTCAGTGTTTTAGATCCTCGTGTCCAGTCCTTCTCAGATTTTAATGGCTCCTGAAAAGCCATTTAAACTTATTGTTCAATCTAGCATATTATCAAAAGAAAGATGAATAAATAATTGAGAAAAAATATGAGCCTAACAATAATTAAAAATAAATTTAAATGTATTTGTAGTATTAGATTTATAAGAAGTACCATTTTCTAGGTGGAAGTACAGCTGCTTCGGTTAGCTTGAATTATTCTTTTTAAACATAATTGTCTGAAGACTGATTAACATATTGCTGAAAGGGGATACTATTTCTTAGGTTTTCTGCTATTTTCCTAAGAGAAATTATCACTGCATTACAAATATGTCTGTGATGCATGGCCTTTTCTTCCTGTTGCTTTATTATAACCAAGTAAATGGGGAAATATATTTCCAACTCAGTGCATATTTATTAAGCACCTATAAATGTGTAAGGCATGGTGCTAGCCGCTGTTGGAAATCCAAATTAATAATAAAATATACTACACTCATGGCTTCAAATAGCATTAATTTAATGGAGATATAACTGCATAATTCCACAAAGAGACAATATGTATTTAAATATAAATGTAAAGCATTTGTGAAAGAATAATTGATATATATTTTAATCTCATACAATCCTGCACTTGCTGCACATTATTAGAACCGAATAATGATAATAATAAAAGTAGAAACTGGCAGAAATGGAATTAATGGTCATTAAAATAATCTCTTGTCTACTTTATTATTGTTATATTTTACTTTGTTGAGTATAGACTCATTCCAAATGGAAAAAGCCCTCCTAAGAGCTAATGACTGTATTATTAGAATAGAGATCCATTTTATGTATTTGTACAATTCTATCTTATTATTTATACTTACTGGACAATTACCAAAGGGAAAAACTTGGGAAAGAGGCGTCATAATAATATTGGGAAGAAGGTAAATAAAGAGGGGGAAATAATAAAGATCAGTTATCTTTATCAATAATTGGCTACTATCCTGGCTCCTAGGAATGCATTATTAGAGTGCAGATATGAGTTCCCTAAATATGGGGATGCCACATTCTTAATAAAATGTCTAAAAATATATGTGGCTTAAGTTTTACATCTTACATCTCTACTTGTTTTAACTTTGTAATTCTAGTGGCTAAAATTTATAGTCCTCCTGTATTGTGAATGGAAATTTAATCATAATAATTCCAAACTGCATTTTCTCCAATTTGTGTAATTCAGAGCTAATGTAAAATCACTTATTTGGATGAACCTAAAAGTTGATATTTTCCTCTGTAAGGGTTATTATTTAATGTGTTTACTGTTATGTGAAACTGCAAAAAACATGGCTCTGATTTTTCTACATAAACGAGAGAAGAAAAACAAATAGCAAATCATGGAAGGAAGCTTTATATTATTAGTAAACTGCACATTAAGGACATGGAACATCTTCCACAGCAATGAGGTCTCTTGACCTGATGAAATAAATACTTAGGGATGATAATGGAGGAAGGCTAAAGAAGATATTACTGCGTGTGTTTGTTCATTCACTCATTCATTCATTTATTCTTCTAGCCATTATTTATTATCAACAACCTGCCAGCACTTCGCGGCACGAATTATATATTTGTGAATAAAAGCGATATATATTTTGCCCTTGTTGAAAGCTAAAATTTAATATGATATTTTAATATAATATTAATTGAATATGAGTAAAGAATGGGAATGTAAATACAGTATGAGATCAGTACTGTGCAAGGTGGAATTGGTGTGATGCCCTAATAGGGTTGTCAGACTTCTTGAAGGTATGACATCAAGTCGTGGACATGAGGGTTAAATGGAGGCCATCAGGCAGGTGCAGGAAAAAGAGTGAGGCAGAGGAAAGGCCCTGAGGAAGGACAGAATGTGACATGTTTGAAAAACGTAAGGGAAGACAGTGGGACTCTCCTGGACTAGGATGGTAGCCAGACATAGATGGAGAGAAGTCGAGATGTCAGTGTAACATTTTGAAGTCAGAAACAACAGGGCTCCCTGATGAATTGCACATGAAGAGCAAAGACCATGTAATAATCAGTGATTTCCAATTTTCTGTGTGAATTATCATCTGCATAGATCGCAACATCACTGTAAGCATTAGATAAGCCTAGAAAGGGAGAAGGAACAATAATCTGGCGCTCCATTTTGAATCTGTTAAATTTAAAAGGAGATGTGAATTAAGCAGTGAGTTTCACAAAGTCAGAGAAGTTTTCTATTCATGAGAAGAGAGAGAGAGACGCAGAGACATAGGCAGAGGGAGAAGCAGGAGCCCGATGCAGGACTCGATCCCAGGATCCCAGAATCAGGACCTGAACCCAAGTCAGACGCTCAACCACTGAGACATCCAGGCGACCCAAAGTCAGAGAAGTTTGGTGAAGAGTTAGACTTCTACGTATAAATGATAGTATAACTCACAGAAATGGATAGGAGAGAGCCTGATGACAAAGAGGAAAAGAAAATAGACCCTGGGGAGTTCCAGTATCTAGAGGTAGGCCTTGAGAAAGAGTGTGCGGAGGAGAACTGAGAGGGAGCAACTAATGAAGTCGGAAGACAAGCAGGACTTCACGGTGAAACAGAAGGCAAGGAGACATTTTTAGAGGGAGGAAACTGTTGACTGTGTCTTTTCTCCCCAGAAGATGAGTGAGATATTTATAGAAAAGTGACTATTGAATTTGACATTTTGGGGTTGGAATTCATAGCAGAATAGATGTGGCATGCAGGAAAATAAGGACATAGAAAATATGTTCTGGGGAAAAATCTATGGGAAAATCTCATTAAAGACCAAGGGATTTTTGTACTGTTGAGTTTTGGTTATTTTCAGGGTAGGAGCTTAACCATCAGAAGACTGTTTGATATCAGTGGGGAATTCAGTAAACCAGGAGAGATTTAGTAATAATATATATTATTAATAATAACATACAAGTTTAAATATGTATTATATAATAATATATATTATATAATAATTATATATATAATGTATATTATAATAACATACAAGTTTAAATATATATTATACATAATATATTATATATTATATATAAAATATATATTATATATTTAAACTTGTATGTTATATATATGTGTGTGTGTGTGTATATATATATTTAATTTTTAAAAAAAGGTAGTGGAAAAAAAGAATTAAGACTTTTGGAGAATAAGTTTCAACTGTCTTAACTTGAGAAACTGCCACTCCTAGTATTATAATGTGGTTTTTGGCCCAGGGTTAGTGGAAACATTCTTATAATGTACTTCATGATAGACTAAATCAGAAACCCTGGATCGATATCTGCTTCCTCTATAATGGAAGCCTTGTCCTTTGTTTTAAAAGAGTCAATGGAAGACTTTTAAGGAGATTTGTAGCAATAACTTTGAATCATGGCTAGACGCGAGTCAAAAGCTTGTGTTACTAATAGGAATGCAAAATCTTGGAGCATATGCATTTGCAGTCTTGCCACGAGAGAGAAAACTGATGTAATGCTGTACTGATTCAAATCTATTTTACATCCTTCTTCTTAAAAGAGAAGAGCTTTGGCAGCCTTCCCAACTAATGGAAGGTTTCCAGAGCAAAAGTTAGTAACTATCAGGTTCTGGCTTCACTATCAATGGAACAATCACTTAAGAAGCATTAAGTTTAAATGACTTACTCCAGAATTTTCATTCAGACTTATCTGATACCAAAATCCTCCAAATATCCTTGAAAGTGTATATGATGAAATTGAAAACGTGAGCATTCAGAATCAATCCATTGCACATAACTATGAAAGTAATAGGGGAAAAAAGCAACACTGGAATTTCTGTAATTTAAAATGATAGTCATTTTAAGGATTGGCAAAGAAAAAAATATAATATTGTTGGGGAATGCTATGCTTATAAACTTTCACAAGTCATCCTCGCTTCCCTATTTAATCATCATAATGAATGTTTTAAAGCATTCATGAGATTTACAACACTTCATACATTTTTGGTCTTCATCATTCTATCTAAAGTTTCATAACTGAAGTTACATATGAATAACCATGAGTTAGTTTACCTGACTCCACAAAAATAAGGCTTTTTAAAACAAATGAATCAACCCCTACCTTGTACATTTCTAGTAAATACATGATTATAAAGAGGTTAAAAATCTATAATGTGAAAAAAAAACCCTCATATTTAATAGAAGCTTTATTTTGAGTAAAATGTCTGGAAATAACAACAACAATCCACATTTGAGTGCGTTTAAAAAGTAGAGAAGGGTCATCAGATCCCTTGTATTATTGTGAAGATCAGTTGCCAAAACAACCGTTAAGAAGAATTTGGCCCGGATTTCTGCTTTGCTTCTTAGTAACTCTGTGAACTTGGGCATACTGCTCAATCTTTCTGAAGCTCAGTCTCCTGACATAGGAAAATTGGCTAATTTTTCATAATAGTTTAAAATTTATAAGACAGATGATATAATAAGAGAATCGGGTAACATATTCACAATATCTGGGATGCCTTGCTGGTGAATGTTAGCTTTCTAAAAAGGGCAGGTTTAGAGATAGTAAAACAAGTGGCTCAAACATTGAGTGTTTAATGGCTCAGGTGAGTTCTCAAAACTACAAGTAATAGTGCCAGTCTGTTCCTTCAGTCAATATTTATTAAGCAATTCTTTATTTCTTGTTCCTTACTAGACAGCACAAGTATACAAACTAGTCTTATGGATAAAAGGAAAGTAAGGCAGGAGGACGGAGTGTGTTTGTTAAATGAGAGAGACTGTCACGAGGCTAAATAGTGCGACGAGGAATAGCTGCATTAAGAAGATGATAACCTAAAGGCCATGAGAGGTTGCATCACGTGGTGTAGCTAGATCCTAATCTGAATATCAAATTTTATTATTTATTTATTTGTTTGTTTGTTTATTTATTTATTTATTTAGAATAGCAAATTTTAAGGTAGGAATGAGTGTTCCAGCAGCCGCGAATTTCACGGTCACAATTAGATTAGATTTTACTTAAGCTTTTCAGCTCGGCTGAGACCAGCAAGTGGAACGGCAAGTATAGAGCAATGGGGAGGCCCAAGACTGAGAGGTGTGAGCAAGGTCGAAGGCCAAGGCATACTGGGAAGGAGTAGCCACCCAGATCACATAAAAGCCAAGGAGCATTGTGTCATAGACTCAAAGCAAGTGTTTCAGTGAGTATTTCACTGAATTGTATCCAATGTTACTGACCCGTTGGATTAAGGACTGAGAATTTACCATTTGGGGTTTCAGGGACGCAAAGTCATTTGTAAACTCGACAAGAGCAATTTTGGTACGGTGAAGGTTAGAGAAAACTTGGTGAGAAAGAGATTCGAATTTAACTATTTTGAGGAACTTTGCGGTAAAGGAAAAGAGAAATGGTACACGTCTCATGATTTATTATTGACTTTAAAACCTTTAGCTCTGAAGATTAGTTTGTAAATGTTTTAATTAATCTAAATAAATAATATTCAAGTAGATACGGATGGTTTGATTGTAAATGAATTTTACATTTTTTTTTTTGCAAATGATCTCACGTATTTTGATGTTGTTTTAACATTAATGATTTAAGAGCTAGAATTACAACCCACACCCCCAACCTGCACTTAACTCCAAATTCAGTCTTAGTAGCTTGAAAGTATTTCATAACTAAAAAGTAGACGTTGGTGGATATTTGATAACTATATTTTAGTGGAGTTGGCACGACCCCTGTAAAATTAATATTCTATTTATTCACAATCTTACCTGTTTTAAAACTATATTAAAGAATTACTAAGGCTTTGATGAGAGTCTTCAAAATAAGACTTTTCAAATCTGTCTCCTGAAGAAGACAAGCGAGGAGGCTCTGACTTTGATAATACTTTTCAGTTTACTACTTAACCCATTGAATTCTTCTTATGCGGTAGTTTGATATTTTAAAGAACTGTTAAATGTATGAATAGAAATAAGCAGTATTTGCTTATCAGCTATATTTCTTGGCTACCACTATACTATTTTCATAGTTAAGAGTATTTAAAACTGTATTTATATATTGTGTAGATTCCAAAGGCTTGTGTTATAATTTTCTTTGGTAAAATTTGTTTCGTTCACTCTCTGAATTTAAAAATAACTTGTATTTCCATGGAAGTTATCCCTTTTCACTCTTAAATCCATCTTTTTTAAGTGGTAATTAAGCTGGTGATCAAACCACTTTTGTTCCACCTTATCATCCTATGATAATATATTTTAGGACACATACATATAGTTCGTGAAATTTAATCCAGGAGTAATGGGCAAGTATTTTCCCTTACTTGTATGATGTTAGTCATACTTCCATTAAGTTCTTTGATAATATTTAAGAATTTAATTTAGGCAATTTCTTCCAGTAACAACAACCTATAATGAAGTAAATTACTACTTTCTACATAGCAAAGAATACCTCCCTGTGAAAATCTTGAGTGTATTTTAGAGATACTTCCTAAATCACAGGTATTTGTGTCATGGAAATAATAATGTATATCTGAAGGTGCCTACACTATTGTTTGTTTAAAAAAGGGGAAATAGGGGCACCTGGATGGCTCAGTTGGAAGAGCTTATGACTCTTGATCTCGGGGTCATGAGTTTGAGCCCCATGTTGGGTGTAGAGATTACTCAAATGAATAAATTAAAACTAAAAAGAAATAAATAAAATAGGGAAAACATACTCTTTCCAGGCAGAGTTTACTCTAGCAATGGAATTATTTTTAGTGTGATTGAAATCAAGTGTAATGTGATTCATTTATGAATATATCACGTATTTAGCATTTATTTTATATACTATTAAAACCATTCTCCATATTGTTATACATTTTGAAGTATTTCATATAGTTTAATATATTGCTAAGACTTTAATGTAGCTGGTTCCATTGTTGATCAACAATTAAAAGAACAATAAAAGTCCACGTGTACTTACTTCAAAATGAACACCTTCAAAGCAATGTTGACTCATAACTGGGCAAAATTTAGTGTGTATCAAGCAAGTCATACATTTTTTGAAATAGGATTAAAGAGCTTTTTTATTAAGTATAATTGATATGCAATATCCTATTCGTTTCAGGTGCACACCATAGCGATAGAATATTTTTAAACGTTATGCAATGATCTCCACAATAAGTCTAGTTACCATCTGCCATCGGACAAAGTTATTATAGGATTATTGACTGTTTCCTATGACTTATTTATATTAAAGCTAGAAGCTTGTAGCTCCTATTCCTTTTTATTTTAATACTGTTTTAGAATTTTAAGAGCTATCATTATGGAAAAATCATCATTTATGCTTTTGTTTTTCCCTCTCAGAGTGTTAAAAAATGGTTGATGTTCTTTTGATTTGTCAGTTTTTCTTTATGATGTGCTTGTCAAAACAGGGAGCTAACTTGAGACAGAGTAATCCGAAGCTGCCAACACTGCCATTTAGAATGTCATCATTTTACATTGTAATGTTGCTGTGTGATGAAGGCCAGCTGGTGCATTTAAGTCGCTTATTGGAAAATTTCATCTGATTCGTTATTGTGATTTGTGGTATTGTACAGAAACACTTCATCATTCTTATGTAGCGAGCACTTCTGAAGCTGCTGAAGGCTTTCTCTTTAGCTGAGTAATGTGTGCTATCAATCTGCTAGTTTGGAAGAGTTTTCAACTTGTATTATCCATGTTTGTTTGCACAGGAAGCGATGTACTGCAGAGGCTGAATTCATAGTGATGGCCTGGTACGGACTAATGAGCGGCACCGCGCACTTCGTGATTATATTATTATACAACTTAGCGCAATTATTGTGTACCTATCCAGTCATAATTCTTGTACCATCTCGAGATCCAACAGGGTACTGAACCACTGTTTTCATGAAAAGTTGCATTCCTTTACTCCAAAGATACTGAACCATCATAATTTGGCATGTTCCTTTAGAAGTTACCACTAGTAATTATGACCGCACAGATTAATTCTGCATTTGTGTTCAGTTGTAAGCTGAGGCTACAGGAAAATACAGGAATATACAGGAAAATACAGAAAAATACGTATATGCAAAATATATCACTTTTATTGCATTTTTGAAACGTTAGCTTAATTTCAGGGGTTATATTCTCAACCACTGTATGTTTTGGGTTATATCTTTTTTTCACATTCACTTTTAGAAGTTTGGGGAAAATGAAAAGGATTTGCAGAAAATCAAGAATGATTCAATGAAGGTTCAATGAAGGCTTTAAAATATCTTTCATCATTGGGACACCTGGGTGGCTCCATCAGTGAGTGTCTGACTCTTGGTTTCAGTTTAGGTCATGATTTCAGGGCCGAGGGATGGAGCCCCATGTGAGGCCCTGCATTCAGCAGGGAGTGTGCTTGAGTTTCTCTCTCATCCTTTCCATCTACCCCTCCCTCTGCTCACACACTCAATCGCTCTTCTCTCTCTCTCATAAATCAATCAATCAATCAATCAATATCTTTAAAATATTTATTGTTATTATTTAAGAGAAACTCTTCCTGTGAAAAGAGAAAACATATGACTACTTTTTTTTTAACTAATTGGGAGAAAGAGGGACACTTTAAACACGTGAATGAAAGTACAAAATGTCAGGTAATCCCCAAATACTTGTTAAAGACATGTTTTTTTCTCTTTTCCTTACATCTGCCTCCTAAAATCATCAAGCACTTTAAAAAACAAAATATTTTTTTCTTAATCCGCTAACCATTCCCCAAATGTTACTAAGGCAGAAGGACACCAAAGACAAAATAAAAATCCACATTAGTGAAATTCTTGACCCATTTAGGAAAATTCTAGGGAAAAAATCTGCAAAAATATTTATGTATCAAAAAAAACCTATGGATCTTTTACCCTTCTCTGTGTCACATCTTATAGACACCATGATCTTTCTTTTGAATTGTGTGAAATGCACACAGAAATCTAATGCTAGAAAATGTCTATACCCATGATCTATTTCAAGTTTTCTTTCTCAGTTTAAGAAGTCATAGGACTGAAACTGAGACTGTAGCAGACTTTGATGTATTTTGTAGGATTAGGATTATGTAACCTTTAAGACATACCACAAATTCTCTATTTTCTGAAATCTATACAGATATTATAGATTTATAGATATAGAAATATCTGTAGACTTTTGTGAGCATGGCAGGAATTTCGGAGACCGTAACCGTACATGGATATTGCAGTCCCAGGGATTCAGAAGAGGTGTAGACATTCTACAGTTAAGTCCCAACCCTAAATATTAAAGGGAAGGACCTAATGAATGTCAGGCTGAAGGCCTGTGTAACTGAGAACTGACCCGAAAAGGTAAATGCCCATTTCATAATATATATATATATAAATGAAAAAGGTCAATGAACTCAAACCAGAATCCAGCAAGATGATGAAGATACACAGCTTCTTCCACATATTGGACTAAGGCCGTACAGAGCTCTAATCCTGCGGGAAGTGGGATCACATTTGCTGGGCATCAGACAACTATACAGATAGAACCCAAGCGGGTTGGTCTGGCTAAGCTGGGGAAGGAGAGACCAGGATTTGGGGCTGATGGGGCAGCTAAAGTGTGAATCCTGGGCGATGAGAGAGAAGGGAACTGTGTAGAGGAGGAGCCTCATAAATCTGCATTTGGATCTCTTTTCACTGTTGGCCAAATACACAAGATTGACAAGTTTAGAGCAAGACATGGCTCGTGGGGAGCCGTGAACTGAATAGTTTCTGGAGGCTGTACCATGCTGCGAGGCATCCGGTAAACCACAGTGCCCAGAGCTTTCTGTGGAATCTGTGGCGGTTCAGTTGACCCTCTAGGTGAGTCAGGCTTGGGAATTAGGGGTAATTTAACTTTTGTTGTACTTTCCAAGTATAATTCATGAGCTCTTGGGGATCTCTCAGACCCTTCTAGGGTTCAGTGAGGTCAGACTATTTCCCCACTTTGTTAACATCTGCAGTTATATTGCCAAAGCCTGGGGAGTAAAACTTCAGGTATTTTAGCATGAATAAATACAATAACAGCGAAATTTAATAGTACTTATTTTATTCTTCACTGCCTTGGGATTGCAGTAGAAAATATCAGTTTCACTTAAGAGTCTCCTTGATGAAGTAGTAAAGTAGTAAAACATGTTATTTTTATTAGCCTCGACCTGAGGATTTTAAAAAATAGTCCGTATGATGAAATTGGAAGTATGTGTAAAAAAATGTTCTGCAGCAAAACGAAGCAAAATGGGTATCTCAGAGGAAAGCACTTACATGATAAGTGGCAAAAAGGACTTTTTTTCACAGAATAATAATTTTATATGAAATGATGACTAACAGAAAACCTTGTTTATTCTGACTTAAGTATTATTAATAATGAATGAAATGTACTTGTTACTTTAAAGGAGGCACCTGACAGAAACAGCTGACAGGAAAAAAAAATTTGAATTAAAAGTACCAAAAATTTTCCAAAATTGGTGAAATACAAAACTTGCTGATCCAGAAGGCCAGAAAATGTCCAACAAGGGAAGAAGTATATGTCCCACAAGGGGGAACAATGATATAAAAAATGACTAACCTGGGATCCCTGGGGGGCTCAGTGGTTGAGCGTCGCCTTCAGCCCAGGGCGTGACCCCGGGGTCCTGGGATCGAGTCCCGCGTCAGGCTCCCTGCATGGAGCCTGCTTCTCCCTCTGCCTGGGTCTCTGCCTCTCTCTCCTTCTGTGTCTCTCATGAATAAATAAATAGAATCTTAAAAAAACAACAGACTAACCTGTCATCAGAAACAATGGAGGCATGAAGACGATGGAATGACATTTCAAGTGCTCAAAAGAAAAAAAAAAAAGTCAAACCAGAAATATTCTATAAAAGTATCCTTTAAAATTAAAGATGAGATAAAGACATTTTCAGAAAAACAGGAACAGAAACTTCTTTGCCAACAGAGCTTTCCCTATAAAAAATCCCTAAAGGACCTTCTTCAAGTTGAAAGGAACTCAACCACATTAAATCGGATTTGCAGGAAGGAACGGAGCACACTGTGTATAGTCTGTATGCAGGTAGATCCACGTATGTAAATGTGTAGGTTTTCTTGATGTGTTTAAAGAGACATATGAGTTGAGGCACTGGGTGGCTCAGTCTGGCCCAGGTCATGATGCTGGGGTCCTGGGATTGAGCCCCGTGTCAGGCTCTCTGCTCCGTGGACCGTCTACTTCTCCCTCTGCCCTTCCCCGAACCTCATGCGTGCTCTCTCTCCCTTTCTCTCAAATAGATAAATAAATATTTTTTAAAAAGACATGAGTTTAAAATACAAATTACAATGTTCATTGTGGGGTTTATGCATGTGTATGTCTATGTGTAAAATTTTGGTGTATCTTTCGTATATGTATGTATATATGCATAAACATATATACTTATAGGTATTTGGGGATTTAAAGTCTGCCTATTGAATACTATAGCCTGTGCTTTAACTTTTTGCTCCTATTTTTAGTTAGCTTTTTTTCTTTCCTCTGAAACTATTGACCAATGAATACTGATAGGAAGAAAGGAAATGTTTATGTGTGGGCAAGTTTTTAGGATTAATCTAAATTATTTAGGAAATAATATGTTTAAGAAGACAAGCTGATGTTTATTTTTAATTCATGTATTCATTCAAAATTCATTCAAAACTTAGTACATGTTAACCATAATACAATATAGTACTTTGATCTCAAAGAGTATACATTCTAATTTGGGCATAGAAAATAAGGATAGAGTGGGTTATTATGTAAAAGGTGAGTGTAGATGCTGTGGAAACAGAGAGAAACATAACACACGGGCATAAATTTCCATCCTGAGGGTCTCATGACAAGAAAATTCATTCATAACTTAAAATATATTGCTAACCAAGATGTTTTATCCAGTGACATATGGTATCTAATACTTAATACAACACCGAACTATTTCTCCTTTATGTTTTGAAAGTCAGGAGAAACCATCTGATCCTGGATGAAAAGGAAGTTGCAAAGTATCCCACCATTGTACTCTCATTCGTGTCCTTCCACAGAAAAATGGAGAATGTTTGCCAAGAGCTTTGTATCAAAAGGAAACCAACATTTTGTGTCCAGAATATTTAATAGCATCTTTTAATCTGTTTTTTTAAAAACTAAATTTAAAAAGTGTCAGTTTTGCATGAATCTTAACTGAATATAGTATTATCTCTTAGGGTTTAAGTCAATGAATTTGATTGTCAGAATTTTTTGACTAGAAGACCTTAAAAAAATCTTAGTATTATGGTGGTAGCATTATCACCAACAATGATGATTCACGTATAAAATTCAGGAAGGATATAATGTTCACTCCTTATAATGAGCACAGAAGACACATTTGTGTCATCCTGGTGGTGCTGACATCTCAATTTCCAAATAACAAGAATGCAAAATAATATGTTTACTAATAATACGTTTACTCATATTTCTGTTTATCTGTCCAAATCATCTGTATTTTTAGCCACCGTATGGACAAGATGGTCCTGCCTATTTTTAGAAATGATAGTAAAGATACAAGACAATTAAAAAAAAAAGGTTAATCAGGGAGAAGGCTGGGAGGTCTTATCTCAAAGGGGCACAGAAGTAGTAAGACTAAGATTTGGAAAAGCCAGTAATTAAGATCTGATAATGCGGAAAAAAAAATAATTAATTAATCAATTTTAAAAGATTTGATAATAATAATAATTAATTAATTAAAAAAGATGTGATAATAATAATAAGTAGTTAATTAATTAATTAAAAAAAGATTTGATAATGCACGTTGCTGGGGCAAGAGGCAGGGACATATACTGGAGAGATCTAACCTGCAGCAAAGTGGAGGCAAACTGCACCTGTCGTGAAGTAGGCGTTTATGGCTGAATGACCAAAGGAGGGATAACTATCCAATTATGGGCCTAAACTGACTATACTAATAGCATAGAGCAAATTTTGAAGCTGGGCACCCTGAGATGCTTACATGTTGGGATTCTCATGCCGTAATGAACTGGTATTTTCTATTTTAAAATGCGACTATAGTCACTGGAGTCCTGTGGAGTCTCATCTGGTGATTCAACGTGACATTACCCACAGGTAGATTTCAACAATGATTTGTTTTTTGATTGGAAATAGAGGATGTCATTTTCAACAGCTCCCTAGGGCTGGCCCTCTGCATCTGTGAGATTCCAGGAACTACGACAGTCTTGACAATATCTTCTTACATAACTGACCTTGGAGCATTTTCATGCAGTCCAAGATAATATCTTTTCATTTATATACAAATTCAAAGAAAATAGGTTTTCACCGTAACACTTTTCTTCTTACCTTCCCCTTGCTACATCAGTCTTCCCTAATGCATTTCTAGTTGGAAGTGACATCTGTGTTGCCGACAGAAGAGTCTCTAATGCTGCCGGAAATCACGATGCAAACAATGCTCTGAAAAAAGTCATAGTTTAGCAATTTAGTTTACCTGATGACATGAACAATGCGGTGTCTAAGAATGAGCAGTGATTGCAGGCTGGCTAGTTAGCCTGCCACATTCTCGGGGTGCCAGAAGACGACACGGGACTACTAGTACCCCTTGTGCAGGTTCCCTGAGCCTTACTTTCCACAGGGTGACATAAAGGGCCATGTGGCACCTTATGCACAGTAGTTCCTATTATAGGAGAGGGAACCTCGATATCTTAGAAGGAGTGAGGTAGACAGAACAACGGCTTTCCAAGCATATCTGTATGCTAACCCATGAGCATGTGAATATGTCACATTACATGTGAAAGAGGAATTAAGGGGGCACCTGGGTGGCTCAGCGGTTGAGTATCCGTCTTTGGTTCAGAGCGTGACCCCGGGGTCCCGAGATTGAGTCCTGCATCGGGCTCCCTGCATGGAGCCTGCTTCCCTCTGCCTGTGTCTCTGCCTCTCTCTCTGTGTCTTTCATGAATAAATAAATATTTTTAAAAAGAGGAATTAAGGTAGGAGAGGGAGTTAAAGTTTCTAATCAGCTGACCTTCTGATAGGATGAATTTCCTGGATTATTCAGGTGGACCCAGTGTAATCATAAGGGTCCTTAAATGGGGGAAAGGGGGGCAGAAAAGTCAAATTCAGAAGTAATATGATGTCAGAAAGGCTGCGGGCCGTTGTTGGCTTTGTAGCGGGAGGGGGCCACAAACCAATGAATGTGGACAGCCTCCGGAAGCTGGAAGGACAAGGAACCAAATTTTCTCCTAGAGCCTTCAGAAGGAAAGTTCTGTTGACTGTTGATTTCAGCTCAGTGAGACCCATTTCAGATTTCTGACATCCAGAAATGACCTAATAATTTGTGTCGTTCTAAGCCACTAAAGTTCCAGGTAATTTGTTACAGGAGTAATAGAACACTAATATGTGAAGATTCATCAAATCTTCACATTTTCCCTGGAGTGTTTAATTTCTTCATTTCTTTCAAGCTCCCTTTCAATCTTTTCTGGGAAGACCTTATTTTCTTACCATCTCTGGTCAATCCATACAGGGATTCCATTCGGTGAATATGCTGCGGGACACGTGCAATGAGGCACGTATAATTGAGGTAGGAGCCAGTGAATTTCGCCTAGATCAGTGCTAGTTCTGACCTTGGGGCCCAATAATAAACAAAATAGATAAATGAGATTTTATTCAATAGTCAAATTTTGAAGGGGTCCCTATTGGTAATATCAGCAAGACACACATACACTTCGTCTGCTGAACAGAAAAGCTGCAGCGAAGTATATTGGATGAACGTAAAATAACAGAAAATGTCAAATGCCTGAACAAAGAATATTTTTAAACAAACTAAAGAACTCAAAATAACCTGCTACTTTTCACAGTCGTGTGGTGAGGAATACTGGTCTACCTTGACGTAACCGAATGCAGGCTGCAGGATAAAGAGCTGTTTGGACATTATCTCCCCGGTTGCATATTGATAGAACCAGTAGCACATACATTCCATTGGTCTGTGGTGTTCATCTAAGTACGACCAAGTGTGATCTGTTCATCAGAACAGGCAAGAACATTAATCCATGAGTGTGTGCTGAACACGGGGCAGCAAGCAGTTCTCAAATAGTAACATAGTGCTCAAGAGCAATCGTGCAATTGAGATAAAAACTGGACATGAGACTTTTTAAGATTTAAATTCAATCAGCCACTGTCTAGTACGTGATTAGTTCCAGAGGTAGAGGTCGGTAATTCCTCAGTTGCATATAACACCCGGTGCTCATCACATCATGTGCCCTCCTTCATGCCCATCCCCCAGTGACCCCGCCCTCCACCTCCCCTCCAGAACCCCTCAGTCTATTTCATAGGGTTAAGAGTAAGTAATCAGAGAGAGAGAGAGAGAGAGAGAAATCATTGAAATCATGAGCAATTAACTATAAGAAGTGAGATATTTTATAACGAAGGACCTATATTGCTTCCAGGCCATTGTTTTGTAATAATGACAATAACTGCAACACGGCATGTTACATATTCAAGCGAACTCCCTTAATGCACAAAAAAACACTATCTGACATGGAGACCATCACAACTTTGATTTTCCTGGTGAGGATACTCAGGGTCAGAGGAGCTGTCAAGGGAGGAAGATGATTCTGAATACCATTACTCTTACCCAAGAGTTTATTTTCTTAACAATTATTTTATACTTGTTAAAATGATGGGCCTCATTTCTTCTTCATTGATTTTTTTTGTGTGTGTGTGTTGTTTCTGTTAATTACAACTACAGAAACCCTCTGAAACTGTCTTTTGAGACTTTGAGGGGAAGGTGATCTTTTATAAGGACTAAGGAATAACTCCCAAAACTCCAAAAGAAAAATTGATCCAGGCCTCAAGGATAAACTTAAGCCAGGCATTTGAATGGCATCAGAACTGCCATTGATTCTGCACAACCGTTTCAATTTTCTTTCTCAAAAGAGGATGGCATTTCTATTTCTGTGCCCGTGTCTACAAGGTTTACATATATAGGACGGCAGGAGACTGACTGAATACAGTGTATATATATATACACACACACACGATTTATTTATTTATTTATTTATTTATTTATTTATTTATTTATTTATGTTGTTCAATGTTGATTTCATACTCGTAAACTTACCTCCACAATCCAGTTAGACGTGAAGGGGGATAAGGAAAATATGGAACCCACAGGATTGCAGCAAGAGCACAAGGATTATATGGTGTTTCAAGCAGACGAGGGTACAGGGTGCTCTCTTGAGCCACAGAGGGAATGGTCTGGTGGTTAAGATAGAACATAAGTCAAATGTATTCGACTTGTCCACAGTCAGCAATGGTGCTCTTCCTGCTGGTCCTGCCATTCCTGGACCCAGAGCATCCTATGGCTTTCATGGTATTCATGCCCTCTCTCACCTTACCTAAGACCACACGCTTGCCATCTAACCATCAATCTTGGCAGATGAAGACCTGGGAACCATTTGCGTTGGGTCTAGCATTTGTCATGGACAAGGTGCCAGGACCCTTGTGCTGCAGGATGGAATTCTCATCCCCAAATTCCTCCCCATAGATGGACTTGGAGTGTGAAGTCACCACTCTGGGACATAAATCTCGGAATAATCCTATAGAAGTTGGAAATTTTATAACCAAATGCTGCTTTCCCGGTGCTCAAGGCAGGGAAGTTTGCTGCTGTCTTTGAAACTCTGTCTCCAGATGGCTCAAAGGAGATCCCAAAGGCCGAGAGCACAGGGTCAATCATGGCTAGGCAGGGCCGTTGGTTCTGGGGTAATGACATCTAAAAAAATCTCATGGATTTGTATTTTATTTTCAATGACTCCTGCTAAGCTATGATCCAGAAGTTTTCTTCAATTAATATTTCAGTCATAAAATTGTGAAAAGACCCAATTCTGTACTTTTATTTTATTTTATTTTATTTTATTGTGTTTTGTTTTGTTTTGTTTTGCTTTGTTTAGAGAGAGAGGCAGGGGAGAGGCTGAGGGAAAGAGAGTGAGAGGACCTAAAGCAGGCTTCATGCCCAGCATGGAGCTTAATGTGGGCTCGATCTCCATCCCTGAGATCATGATGTGATCCGAAATTAAGAGTCAAATGCTTAACCGACTGAGCCGCCTAGGCATCCCTGTACATCTTCATTTAGATTGTCTGTTTACATTTAATTTTTTTGCACATTTTTATTGGTGAAATATTTATGCATCCATGTGTAATTATTTTGTTTTGGTTTCTTTTTATTTCATAGGTGCAACTCACATATTTAATTTTTTTTAATATTAAAATATTTTTTAAATGTGAATTTCATGGGTATCAGTTTACTTTGTGCTACACGGAGGTTGGATAGATTTTCTTTTTATCTTCTTTCTTTTTATTGCTATTTCTATTTTTCCCCTATTGTTTGAGTATATCATTTGCCTATCTTTGTATTTTTGTTAATTTTTAAATTGTATTTTGGATACTCTATTCATGACTTCAATACATGCAAAACTCTAAATCTACAACCGTCAGATTAATCATTCTTTGGAATAAGATTGGCCATTTTGATCCCAGTTTTACAACCTTTGTTGAATCCAATTTCCTTACATGCAAAGAGTTCATCTCTCGGCCTTTAGTCCCCCTACCTTGTGGAGCCCAGCCTCATTCCAACTACTGTGCCCTTAGACCCTTACCCAACGGACCAGACCAGATTTCTTAAAGCCGGATCACTCCCGTGCCTGCCCATGGGATTGTTTTCCTCCTGCTGTCACTTGCATATAAATATTCACGCACAACTCTCCAGTTAGCAGTGTGTGTCCTACCCTGGATGCGGGCACAGTTTGTCACCCTCAGATCCAAACATTGATTTAGGTGACCTAGCTAATAACTGGCTAGGACCTCTTTTGTCTTTACAATTCCAAATGCAATTGTCATACTCGGTAAAGAAGTTGACCTGACAGAGACGTTCTTGTATTTCTATGGCATTGTTTGAGTAGCTGTCCTCCCCCTATCAAAGTCTCTGCCAAAGCTCTTAAGATTGATTATTTTATACTCTAGGGTAATGAATATTTTGAGATAACAGACTCACATATCCATCCTTCCCAGTAAACTCCAAGTGCTTTATATTCGGTGAATTTTTTATGATGTTTCCCTCCTCAAGTTATTTCTCCCTATTCTATATCTCATAGAAATTTATATGCCTCACTGTGGCTATTCACTATTATATGGGTTGTACCTACCATCTGCTAAAGTCTGCAAGTCTCTTTGTCTTTTTTTTTATTTTTCTATTCTTCATATCCAACTTACGCAAAGCCTTGCTTTGATGTTAACACATTAAAAAAAAAAGTTAATAAACTAAACTGTTAAGAGTAATCCTTGAGTTATCAAGGCATTTCACTTTTCAAATAAAACATTTTTATATTGCTTGATAATTGTACAATGAATATATGCTACTTTCATAATCAGAAAAATAAATAAATTTTGTGTGAAATTTTAGATTTGTACCCTAGCAGCAGCTTTATGAGTGTTCCAAAAATCAATAAACTTAATTAGACTAAAATGTTTCAATTATTATTCTAGTATGTTTTTATTGTGCTTCATTTTGAAGATAACCACAAAGGGGAAATAGAATTTTTAAAGTCTTTTTGTGTCTGTTCCCTTAATTAGAGTCTGTGTTTACTTCTCATCATGACCATTTCTTCCATTTTATCATACATTATATATGGCATACTTGTAAAATGGATCTAATTTAATTATAATAGTGCTACTAATAATTAATAAATTACATCTCTATTTCTATAAGGCCTATTTCTATAAGGTCTAAAAACTACAGTTATATTATTAAATAAAGATGGTATTTCATATTTTTATCTAATTAAGTTTCTCTCTTTTTTTCCTCATCCTCTAATAACTCAGTCTCTGCTTACTTCTTCAGTTAACCTATTTTTTTCTCATTTCTTTCATAGACATTAATTAGTTGGAAAAAGTCATAGGCTCTATTTTCTAACTTATGCATATCTTCCTTAATCAATCCTTATTTCATTTTCTATTTTTTGCTTCATTAATTTAACAAGAACCAGGTAAACAATGTCAAATGAGCAAACTATATTTTCAATGAGCACAACATTTCACACATTCTAAAATCATTAAAAAGTAATTAAGGTCATGCTTAAAGCATCAGGTGGATGCTTGTCCAATTTTTTAAATGAAAATTAATCTCTTTGAAACTACTTACGATTGAATATAAGATATTATCAAAGATTTAAGTAACATTACTTAAGCTTGTCATTCTTCTCTGTTTCCCAATTTAGTGACTTTAAGTTCAAAATAGGAGAGAGGACATTTTTCTCTTGGTCATGCCTTTCATTGCCTGTGCAAGTGTCCTTGATAAATATTTGTTGAAGGAATGAATTTCTCAGTTCTAGGGATACAGCAGTAAACAAAACAGTGATGCATTCTGGTCTTCATGGACTTTATCTGTTATCAAGAGGAAAAAAATAAGGGAAATAAGTAAATTTTCACTTAAATATTACCTTCTCAATTTGGACTTCCAAAAATCACTTTATTTCATTTGCAGCCTTTCTCCATGACCCACTGTACCCCTTATCCTCTTCCCTGATTATTCTCAATAGCACTCTATGCCTTCTCTATAGTATGTTATTAAGAAGAAAATAATGACAGTGGTTTCTTTTTTGAAAAAACATTTCAGGGTCATGGGCAAGAATTGAGGCAGGGACAGTTGTGAGGGAAGGTACAACAGTAATCCAGATGAGACATGATGATAGCTTGGTCCAGTTCAGTGGCAGGGGAGGTCATGATAAGTAGCTGAGTTTGGAAGGTATTTTGAAGAAAGAGCCAAACACTTTTGCTTCAGGTGGTAAGGACAAAGAGTCAATGATGACTCCAGAGTTTTTGCTTAACTGATTAGAATGATAGTGATGCGATTAATTGGGGTGGGGAAGACTGAATGAGAAACAGATTTATGGGTAAAGAAATCAGGAGTTCACGTTAGGCCATGAAATTATGATTTTGTCCTTTAAGAAAGAGCAAAGGGTAATGCTCTAAAAAAATACTGCATGATTTCATGACCCACTTGCATTTATTTATTATTTATTAATGTAATTCAAAAAAAAGATTTATTTATTTGAGAGAGAGAGAGAAAGAGAGAGCAAGCATGAAAAGTTGGACAGAAGGAGAGAGAAACTCAAGCAGACTGTATACTGAATGTGGAGCGCGACAAGGAGCTCTGTCTCGGGACCTTGAGATCATGACTGACCCAAAACCCAGTTGGCCACTTAACTGACTGCACTACCCAGGTGCTCCCACTCTTGCATTTTAAAGACTGTTAGTTTAAATTGAGATGAAATATAGAGACTGTGTGTTTTCTTTCAAACATATACATCTTCATGAGTGCAAGGGCAGAACTGGGATTTTGCTAACTGTGTATGATAAAGTGAAGGAGTAGAGAGTGATTGTAGTAATCACTTATGGACTCTAAACTGGGTGCGTAGAGAAGGGAAGACATAAGCACTGTGAGGAGTGAGGAAGACTGAGAAAATGGTGGTCAGGTGAAAATTGCTAGAGTTGGGACAAAAGAAAGAGGAGCTTGGATTTGAGGTTATTGGTGATGAGTAGTAACAGTTATTATAATAAAACAAACGGCCATATAACCGTAGAAGTAAATGGCTGAGGTTGGGTGGAGGAAAGGATCATTGTCATCAAGGGTATTGAAAGTGCCATCTCTATGGATATTACAGTCATCGAGAATATTGTTGGCTTGGGTGACAACGTGCCAGGAGCAAAGGCTATTGAGGAATAATTGGGATACAAGGTTCACAGATGACTGTATAAAGCAAGGATGGTAAAATCTGCTGATCTGAGATTCAAAACTGGGTGTTTCTAGGAGGAAGTGACAAAGAATGAAGAGGAAGGAAGACATCCGTATTGCTCATGGTAGGGGTCACATAAGAAAATTAAAAAGTTTGAGAGGGCTGAAGAAGCAGTGTCTTTAGGGGACATGCAAGTTTTCTTAGAGCAAGAATGTGAAGGAAATGAATAAACTGATATAAATTATACATTTGCAAAAAAAACAAAAAACAAAAAACCCTATCCATTATTAGTTTGTATTTGCATGTTTTTTTGAAATATTGGAAATTATGCTTATGGGCTACTCAAATGTACTGAAATGCATAGAGGTCTATCTGTGTTGTGCAGTGAAGCCTTTGGGCCTTGTTGAGGTGGCATGTCAGTGATGTAGCAGGCAGGCCAAGGAAGTGAGCGGGAATACTTGCACAAAGGAAATATAAGAATATGACAGTCCAATATTCTTTTAAAAATTTTGTATTACTTTCCAGACAAGATCATATATATTTTTTCTACTCAATATTATGAATATTAACAAAGGTTTTTGCATGTCAATATTTAAAAATATCTTTCATAATGGATTATGGGACTCATGAATTCATATGTGAGTGATTTTACTTAATAGTGGCCCAGACCAAAATCTTGGTTCAAGAGTTCACACTATGGAAATATTACTGTGAACATCTACATGGTAAATGTGCATTTTAACTATCTAGAAGTAGAAAAGACAACTTGGATGAACCTTAAAAATGATGCTAAGTGAGAGAAGCCAGATTGCAAAGATCACATATTAAATAATTCCATTTATGTCAAATGTCTAGAAAAGGAAAATCTACAGAGATAGGAAGTATGTGATTGGCTGCCTGGAGCTGGGATAGGGAATGATTGCCAAGGGCTGCTAGGAATGTTTTGGAATGATAGAAATGTTCTGAAATTGGACTACAGTGATGGTGGCCTAATTCTACAAATTTACTAAAGATCATTAAACTGTACAGTTAAGGGACACCTGGGTGGGTCAGGCAGTGATTCTGGGTCCTGGGTTCAAGCCCTGCCTTGGGCCCCCTGCTCAGAGAGGTGCCTGTTTCTCCTGTCTCCACCATCTCCCCCCCATGCTCATGCTCTCTCTCAAATAAATAAATAAAATCTTTTAAAAAATTGTGCAGTTAAGTTAATGAACTTTAAATAATGAATTAATGTATATGGATATAATACCTCATTAAAACTTTTTTTTTTAAAGAAGCCATAGAGAGAATATTTTATAATAACATGTAAGTAACAAAACCAGACCAAAAAGTAAATATAGTGCTGGTGAGTTTTAGTACGAAAAGTTACTATGGCTATTTGCTCTTTGTCAGTGATTTTGTAATTGACATAATAATACATTATATCCTTTGGTCCAATAATCTTATTTCTTAGAATATTTTCTAAGAAGATAATTCAAGGGATGCCTGGATGTCTCAGTCAATTAAGAGTGTCCCTTCAACTCAGATAATGACGCTGGGATCCTGGGATTGGGCCCCTGATTGGGCGCCCAACTCTGCAGGGAGCCTCTCCATCTCCCTCTGCCTGCTCCTCTGCCCCCTTGTGCTCCCTCTGTCTATCAAATAAGTAAAATCTAAAAGAAAAAGAAGAAAAAGAATTCAAAAGAAGGAAAGCTGTGTGCACAACTTTGCTTATAAAAGCATTTTCCTCTGTAGTGGTAGTATGAATTAATAAGGATACAAGGACAGTATCGTAATGACCGAATGTTCAGTAAATTATGCAATATTTGTAGAGTGGAATGTTTTGCAACGAGATCACACCTAGAATTTAGAAAACATATGCAGTAGTAGAAAAGGTGGCGTGTCCCGTATGTTTAACTATGAAAATATGTTCACGGGCACAACAACTCAAAAATGAAAAGTGTAATAAGGTCCTGGGGAATTGGGTCAGGGAGACGCTATTAGTGGACTCATTTATATAATTGAAATACCATAATTTCTACTTAAAAGTGGTGCAGAGAAATAAGAGATAGAAATATTAGTGTCATATAAGTAATAACTTAATTCGAAAGTGTAAGTAAGTTAATATTAGGAAATAAAAGAGTATTTCTGATTTCTTTAAAAAATTTGGTCTTCATGGTAGAAAATCAGTTATGATATTCAGTGATATTTTAAAATAAATTTTAAGTACACCTGATATTTATATAACATTGTTGATCACAGATTATTAAAATTATCGTGCACTTTATTTTTTATTTTTATTTATTTATTTTTTTATCGTGCACTTTAAATCAAAATATTTGGGGACTTTTTAAAGGTGATACTGTCTTGTATTAAACGTTTTTACTTGTTTCTTCTTCAGCAGCTATTTATTGACCATCTACTAGGTGCCCCATGGTGTCGCAGGTGCTTAGGAGGTGTCTTGAACACAACAAGGAGTTCTGCCCACATGGCACTTACATAACAATGTAGAGGGAAAAGCTGCAATCATTTAAGATAATAAATAGAATGTTTTTTAAAGAGCTAAGTGCTATAAAAAACGAGGAGTCGGGTCAGGGGGATCTGGCTTGGCCAGGAGAAGGGCAAGTGTCAGGTTGTGCTGTAAGAGGGAAGGCCAGAGATGTGCCACCGTGAAGGTGGTCGTAGAGCAAAGGTTGGAAGTAGGGAGGAGCTGTCACTCAGCTGTGTCCAGGAGTAGCTCAGGCAGGGGAGAAGCTAGAGGAAGGCCTTCTGGCAGCACGTGGAGACAGGAGCAGGCCCGCGTGCCCTGGCCCGTCGAGGAAGCCAGCATAACTGGAACAGGGGAGCCCGGGGCATGGAAGCGGGTCAGCCCAGAGAAGTAAGAGAGGACCTTATTGTGCAAGACCTCGTGTGCTTTGTACGAATGTTGGCTTTCACTTTGAATGAAATGGGGGGGTCATCATGGGGTCCTGAGTATAGTACGCAGCCTGGGTTGGTTTGGAGATGGCTCCGGCAGCTGTACCGAGAGCACACCGACAGGTTTGGGAAGGGGAGGGCTGGGGGTGGGAGGATGGTGGAAGAGGAAGCGGGGTCCTGTGAAGAAATGTTGCAGGGATACAAACGTGACTTGGGTGAAGGTCCTGCCACGGGAATGGGAGGGACTGGTTAAGTTCTCGATGTGTGCTAAAGTTGAGGTTCCTCTTTGTATGCAGGTGAGATTGGCTGGTGGGCCCTGAGATACCTGAATCTGAAGTTTAGAGTAGAAATCTAGGCTAGAAAAGGTGCATTGGACAAATGTCAGCACATAGATGGCTCTTCAAGGCCACTGCACCGAACGAGATTACCTGGGAGTGAGTGAAATGGAGGAGACAGGAGTCCTCCTGGGAGAGGGCCCTGGGCCCAACTCAGCCCTTGAATATACGAAAGAGGAGAAGAGAAGCTATTAAACCAGGGGGGTTGGAGAATCAGCAGGGTAGGAGAAACCAGGGAGGGTAGCTTTCCAGAAGCTAAAAGAAGCCGTCGCACCAGGGAGAGGCACTGGTCCAGGTGTTAACGCTGCTCAAAACGCAGGTTCAGAGGAGTGAGCACCGCTCCCTGGATTTAGCGCTCTGGGGGGCATAAGGAGCCTGTAATTTGCTTTCCAAACTGGAACAGATTTACAGGTGAGACCAAACGAAATGAACTTGTCCCGGATAAACAGGACGTATGGCTGTCGTGGTTATTGGTGGTGTCCATCAGCAAAACACAAGGCTCTGTGCAGTGGTGAGGGCAAAGGCCCTACAGAAACCCGTTTCAGAGAGAACAGGGGGCCTGAGGGAACACTTCAGAACACCTCCACCCTAAGCCTTTGGGGAATCCGGTGCATGATCAGGGTTCAGGCCAGGTCGGTCCGCCGGGAAGGCCCAGAATGAGGCATCGGCTCCATCGGTTCCCTGCGGGTTGAGGAGGCATTCCCATGGGATCATGACTTTGCGGAGGTTCTGAAGCCTGAGCAACAGGAACAGAGTCCGTTCACCCAGGGACACGTCCTGAGGTGTCAGCCGCTCCTATGGAGTCATGACCTGCAGGGTGAAGACGTCGCGGTCAGCTGGACTGAGGGGGGCACCCACGAGGGGCACAGGGCGATCAGAGCAGTGTGGGGAGCTGGGTGGCCGCGCATGTATGGGCGACGAGAGCAGGGAGTGGATTTGTGGCACGTTGGGGGCAGAATCTGTGATGAAAAGAATGATGACAATCGGGCACTTGTGCTGTAGACGATATGGAGGGAGGTTTCTTCTGTTAGGACAGAGACAAGTATGGAAAGGGAAAAAATCAGGATAAATCCTGAAGTGTTGGATTAGAATCAAGTATCGCTGTAATTCCTGGTTTTGAATATCTATAGATAGTAATAAAAATAAATATGGATTTAAGGGTGGAGATACATATATCTTTTATTATATATATTATATATTATATATCTTCTATTATATATATTATTATTATATATAATTTTTGTATATCTCCATATTTATAAATTTATCTCCACATAAAATTATGTGGAGATAAATATATAAATTTATATATATTATCTGTTCTCTCTTTATTATTATTATATATAATTTTTATATATCTCCACATTTATATATTTATCTCCGCATAATTTATATATAATTATATTGTTGTTATTATATATAATTTTATATATCTCCACATTTATATATTTATCTCCACATAATTTATTTATAATTATTATTATATATAATTTTTATATATCTCCACATTTATATATTTATCTCGACATAATTTATTTATAATTATATTATTATTATATATAATTTTTATATATCTCCACATTTATATATTTATCTCCGCATAATTTATATATATAATTATATTATATATAATATATTATTATTATATATGATTTTTATATATGTACACATTTATATATTTATCTCTGCATAATTTATATATAATTATATTTTTATTATTATATATAATCTTATATATCTCCACATTTATGTATTTATCTCCACATGATTTATATATATAATTATATTATATAATATATTTATATATAATTTTATATATCTCCACATATATATATTTATCTCCATATAATTTATATATAATTATATTATTATAATTATATAATTTTTATATATCTCCACATTTATATATTTATCTCCAAATAATTTATTTATAATTATATTATTATTATTATATATAATTTTTATATATCTCCACATTTATATATTTATCTCCAAATAATTTATTTATATATATATAATTACATGGTGTCAGATATAGATTTCCTAGATCTGTTCACTGAGAGAGCCTGGGAGCAGTGACTCCTTAATTATAATGAGCCAACCTTGCACCTAGGTGATTTGAATATCATTCTCTGCCAAATATCAAGCCTCCTTGCAGTAATGATTGACTCCAAGCAGGAACAAAAAACAAAACCAGCCTGAAACATCATATTGTGCCAGAAAGGAAGGAAGAGATCAAAGAGTGGTGGGGTGTGTCAGAAGGAGACAGAAGCCAGTGTAAAGGGGCTGTGACAGGCCAAGTGCGGGGCAATTCAAACCTGCTCATAGTACAAAGCTATAACCCACAGAATAAAATTGGAAATCATGACAACACAGTAATATAAATGAATTGAATAAAATGAAATCCTGATGAGCAATGGGCTATTTAATGTCAAAGCATTTCCCCCACAAATACTTACATAGAAAGGTTCAAGTGAACACGTTAAAATCACTATTAGTGGAACAAATTGAAATCATAGGCTGTATAATGTGATTTCACAATACTCCTCCCAAAGTTGTACAAGCTAAATCTAATCATGAGGAAACATCAGATAAACCCAAATGGAAAACACTCCACAACATACTTGGCCTCTAATGTTCAAAGATGTAAAAGTTATGAAATCCCAGAAAAGATTGAAGAACTGTTCCAGATTGAAGGAGACTTTTTCTTTTTTCTTTTTTTTTGGAAAGGTCAACCTAATGCAAAAAAAAAAAAAAATGTAATTCTGGATTGCATTCATTTGCTGAAAAGGACATGCCTGGAACAATTACCAAAACTTGAATGGGCTTTGGGAGTAGATGGAAGCGATATGCCAATATTAACCTTCTCGTTTAGATGATTGCATTGTTGTTAGGTGGAAGATACGTGTTTGTAGCAAATACACACAAAAGTATTGGTGGGGTTGTGGGGTACCGTGTCCACAGCTGATTTCCCCCTGTGTGCAATCTCTCCTATTCAATATAGGAAAAAGGCTCTTCTACTGGAGAAGAAAACTTTCTAGGACAAAATAGTGAATTGATTTGTCTTTGTAACAGCTATAATGTCATAGTTATTTACACCGATATACAATAATTCTATACATTTTGGTGTTAAATAAAAAAAAAAAAAAACTTCCATGCCTCTTATTTTATACCATTGTTATTGATTAACACTGAAATATTTCAAAATATCTAACAGAAGCAAAAAAGCAACACCTGTCATACATTTCGAATTAACTTTGATAAGTGCTTTTCCCCAATTTTGTCTTTTTTCATCTAATTGTCAAAAATTGAGAAGTTGAGGTTGAGGTTAGTCTAAGGTCTTTTTGTGGTTTCAAGTTGTGTCTTCACAAAATTTTAATACAGTTTTTCACTAAATGATATTACTGAGATTTAATACACTCTGACCTTTAGTTATTAAGGCTCCTTACAACTGGTTTTATGCTGGGAGATCTGCTCCCACTGGTCCAAAAAATAGATCTCTTTTATTAGTAGATGTGAGTGGCTGGCACTTGAGTCTTCATTCAGAGGTTAATATCATATCATGCCCTTGAATGGCAAACTGGAGAGAAAATCAAGTAGCATTTTTTTCTTTTTTTCCTTTTTTTAAAAAAGTAATCTCTACACCCACATTGGGTAAATTTCTTTTTTTTTTTTTTAAGTTTTGTTAAAATCACACCCAAATGGGGTGCCTGGGTGGGCTCAGTCAGTTGAGGGTCTGCCCTAGGCTCAGGTCATGATCCCGGGGTCCTAAGATAGAGCCCAGACTTGGGGTCCTGGCTCAGAAGAAGGGTCTGCTTCTCCCTCCCCACCCCCACTGCTCCTAATCTAACTCTCTCTCAAACAAATGGATAAAATCTTAAAAATAATCACACACACACACACACACACGCACACACACATGCACACTCACAAACTATTTAAATGGAACACAATCAATGTTTTCTTCTATATGGAAAAAAAAAGAAAATGTGCACATATTTTTCTCACAGACTAACTGATATAAACAGCTTCCACATGTCAAAGTTTTACATAATGATGATTCTAAAATGGCTTAAAATTGCAACAAGTCCCTTTCATTAAGCCATGAATATTGAATAGCAATTATTGCTTAATAGGCTTTTTATAAGACACTATTTACAGTACAGCTGCTAAGTTGCTATAAATTCTGCTTGAATCTTTCATGCAAATATCAACACCTGTGAAACCTTGGAAGTATTAAGTCAGATTCCATAGGGTATTCTTAGTCTAATCTTTCCTGCATGATAGCTTTTGAGTTTTTGCTTATTTACATTCTTTCTTTTACATTTTGCCTCAATAGAATAGCATCCATTTACTGCATATGCATTATTCAGCTTTCTATGAATGCTGGGGCTTGTTCTGAGGGAAAAAGATGTCTCAATATTTCAGAGATTATCCCCCTTCGCTTAACAGAACAATCCATTAATTTAAAAAAAAAAGTGTATTTCAAGAAATAACAAAATGAATCTAGAGTCAAACTATGGATTCGTTAGCTACATTTTAATGTGTGGTCATTTTGTTAGAAAGGCTAAAGATAACATTTAAATATTTTATAAACTATCTCAAACATGTCCAATGATTATATTACTTATTTGGTTTTGCAATTTATTTGAAAATTGAGTGGCATAGCACCTCGAACGCTCTCTGACTTAAGAGCTCTCTAGGTGGCCTCTGAGCTGCTGCCCTGAGCTGGAATCATCGCAAGACTTGCCTGGGGCTGAGACCCCCTTCCAGGCTCCCCCTGTGTCTCCTGGCAGGTGGCCTCCGGCCCCGTCGGATGTCAGAGCAAAGGCCTGGCTCTTACTGAGCCGGGTCAGCCAGGCCCTGGGACCTCCCTAGCACAGGGCCCCAGAGCACCTGGGTGGATGGAGCCACGCTCTCCTTGTAACCTCGCCCCTTCATTTTTGGGGTCTCTGTGTTAGCCACGAGGGGATGAGGGGAGCCCACGGGGACGGGGAAGCATGATGGGAGGGTGTGAACCAGGAGGCCAGGGTCAGTGAGGGCCATGCTGGAGGCTGCCCACCGCGGATACTGGCACCCTCACAGCATCACACCCCCCGCCCCCCGGGGAGGCGGTCCATCTTCCAGCTGTGCACAGAGCCATGCCACAGCCGGCCACGCCGGAGGGTCCCAGCATGAGGGCAGCCAGCCCTCTTCCAAGGTTTCTGGGCTTTGGCTGCAGTTAGTGCAGGGCTTCGAACTTCACCTTTGCTAGCAGGAAAAAATCCCAACAAAACAAGATTTCTCTGTTTCTCTCATTCACAGATTATGATTCCATATTCTCCCCATAGAGACTGATCAGTTTTCTCCGCATTCTCTGGAAGCATAAACTTGTTGCCTAACTTTTGTCTGTTGTCCATCCCGAATCCATTGTAACTGTGGCCAAGCATGACGGCAGGGCCCACGTCAGTTTGTGTAGGACGACCAGGTGGCTATTTTGAAGGTGGGCAAGGGCGACTATGATGACCGACTCTAGCCCAGATCATCTGACTGTCTGGAAAGGAAAATGAATGGGGATCCCCGGGTGGCTCAGCGGTTGAGCGCCTGCCTTCGGCCCAGGGCCTGATCCTGGAGACCCGGGATCGAGTCCCATGTCGGGCTCCCTGCCTGGAGCCTGCTTCTCCCTCTGCCTGTGTCTCTGCCTCTCTCTGTGTCTCTCATGAATAAACAAATAAAATCTAAAAAAAAAAAAAAGAAAAAGAAAAGAAAAGTAAATGTAATCTGGACACACACTCAAAAGATTATTCCTATAGATTATTGTGTTATAATGGTCAAAAGGATAATAGAGTCACCAGAAGGAAAATCCTGTTTTCTTGAAAATCATTTCTGGGTTGTTTGAGCAATTGCAGAAAAGATGCTATTGACCATTCTGACCACTCTCCATGCATGATACACAAGCGGCCATTTCATTCTTCCCATTTTTCTATTTCTTATTAATCTTGTTTTAAATATCTTTCCTTTAGAACTACAGGAAATGTAAAAATTTTGCATCACTCTTAAATCACTCTTTTTGTATCACAAGTAAAATCTGGAAAAAGCAAAATCAACTAAGGGATTTTACCTTATGTGTTTATAGTTCACTGTAATTTCAGTAATTGGTAGCCTCTAGTAGCAGTGGCTTTTGCAAGAGAAAATAAATTGTATTTACAATTTTATTGGGGATGTATTTGTTGGGACATCTTTTTTCCCTATTAAACATAAAAATAAAATGGCCTATTATTTAGAATATTGTGAACAAGATTTGGGTTTGGGGATATTTTTAAAAATTGAGGGAATCGGATGCCTGGGTGGCTCAGTGGTTGAGCATCTGCCTTTGGCTCAAGTCGTGACCCCAGGGTCCTGGGATAGAGTCCTAGGATCAAGTCCCTGCAGGGAGTCTGCTTCTCTCTCTTCCTCTCTCTGGTCTCTCATGAATAAATAAAATCTTTTTAAAAATTGAGGGAATCATATAAGAGTAATTTAGAAGTCAATTGTCATTTATTGAGCTCCTACCTTATGTACTAGAGCCCCTCTCCCTCCATCCACAAACATAAGCACATTTTTTTTTCTAGTAAATAACTCCTCTTCCTTCAGATCCCAGCTCAGATACATTTTCTGCCGTGGAGATATTTTCTTCTAGCACTATCACAGTCACAATTTTACATTTATTTGGCTTTAATTATTTACTTACTTACTAAAGAGAGAGGAGAGACAGTGGGAGAGAGAATCTTAAGCAGGCTTTATACCCAATGCAGAGCCTGATGCAGGGCTCCATCTCACAACTCTGAGATCATGACCTGAGCTGATATCAAGAGTCGGATGCTCACCTATCAGAGCCAGCCAGGTGCTGCTATTTCTCCTTTTCTAAAATTCACAATTCCTTTCCACTTTAGTGTTATCTTCCTAATAATAACATTCTTGCGATTTTTTTTGTTTCATTATTATTTTGCTTATGTTGACTTCTTTCATTCCCCCATCATCTTGCATAGTTCACTGTTCATGGTATTTATTGAAAAAAAAAGTGAATGAAAAAGAAAAAAAATCCATATTGTAGGTGTGCCATCAACTCCCCACCATATCTTCCAAGTAAGTTTTTGCAATCTATCTTCATTGCTACTTAAGTGTAGCAAACTATAATTTTCAATTATCTTGAATTATCAAATCTGTCTTGTCTGAGGGTAGGTTTGGAATCAGAAAAGGTCCAGGTTTTCTATACTCTACTAAGATTTGATAGGGCAGGCCTTTTAACTATAGAGAGCCGTTACCCCTACTTTATCAATACAGATTATAATACCCATATTATATGGTTCTTTGAATTTAACAAGAATTTCTCTGTGTGTGTGTGTGTGTGTGTGTAACTTTCTTTACCTAATCAGACATATAGTAGACACTCAAAATATTGGCGCCCTTTCTTTTGATCAGAGATATTTGTTATTTACACATTAACACATCCTTTCTTGGAGGATGTGTTGGAACTCTTTCCTTCCTTGACATTTGCAATAATACACGATAGGATTACACTCTTTAGCTAGTGTGTGGCTAGTATTCTTTGGTATTTGTTAGTAACTATTGATTATGTTTTCTATATTCTCTTCATTTTCTTCTATTTTTCTTCTGTCTCCTACATAGATAAGTCTATACATCTTTCACAGCCTTGCTCAAATCCCTTGATGAGATTTCTAAGATTCTGTATCGTAACCCTGGGGAAAAGCTACTTCAGGAGTTTCTAGGTTTCCAGAAATGTCTTATCTTTTATTCTTACTTGTCACTTACCCCTTGTTGCTTATTGCACATGTGCTGTGGGACAATTCCCGTGGCTTTGGTTTTGCTAAACACTTTTGTTTAACAAGTTCCTATAGCTTATGTAGCTTACACTAATGAAATTAACCTTTTTTGCAATGAGCAAGTCACAGGAGGTATTTACTAGTTATTCATGGTATGTTATTTAACATCAGTGAAATTCAGATAGAAATAATTAACATGAAAAAGTAAATAGGTCTTAAATGTTGGATATCAAACAATATTCTTATAAATAATCTATTATCAAAGAAAAACATCACAATTAAATGTTACAAAATATATTAAACTGTAGTGAAATACCAAATATAAAAATATAAGAACTTTTGGGAATATAGCTAAATCTAGATCCCCCAAATTAAGGATCTAGCCTTAAAAATGGATTTATTAGAAAGTAAGAAAGGTTGAAAGTTTATGTATCCAACTCAAGTATTTAGAACAAGAGTTGAAAACTAAAATCAAAAAAGTAGAAGTAAGGGGGCACTTGGGTGGCTCAGTGGTTGAGCGTCTGCCTTTGGCTCAGGACATGATCCCGGGATTGAGTCCCACGTCAGGCTCCCTGCACGGAGCCTGCTTCTCCCTCTGCCTGTGTCTCTGCCTCTTTCTCTGTGTCTCTCATGAATAAATACATAAAATCTTAAAAAAATAATAAAGTGGAAGTAAGGAAATAAACATAAGAACAGTTATTACTGAAATATAAATCAAGTATACAATAACAAAAATCAACTCAACTAAAGCTAGTTTTTATTTAAAAATATTCTAATAAAAGATATTCACCCCTAGCAAGAACGATCAAGAAAAACAAGAGAAGATACATCTCTAATCTATTAAACATGAAGAAAAAAGTATAGCATCAGAGCTCTCATAGAAACTAAAAATATCATAAGAGCATGTTAGTAACTACTGTATGTTAAAGAATATGGCATATTTGGTCAAATATACAAATTTTTGGAAAAAGACAATTTAAATAAACCAGTTCATAACAATATAGAAAATCTGAAATATTTAGTTTTTGAAGACATCAAAACCATATTTTAAAAACTTCTCATAAAAAATCTCTAGGCTGAGGTGTTTTTATCACAGATTATTTCAAATATATAAAGAAGTGGGATGACTGGATGGCTCAGCAGTTAAGCGCGTCTGCCTTCAGTTCAGGTCGGGACCCCGGGGTCCTGGGATCGAGTCCACATCAGGCTCCCCACAGGGAGCCTGCTTCTCCCTCTGTCTGTGTCTCTGCCTCTCTCTGTGTGTCTCTTGTGAATAAATAAATAAAATCTTTAAAAAAGAAACAAATGTATAAAGAAGAAAACCACAAATATTGTACAAACACTTGGAAATACCTGAATCTGAATTTATTCAAACTAATTGTGATTGATTGTACAATATCAGAAGCTGACAAGAATTTAAAAAGAACCACTAATACTGCAGGCTAATATTGCTCCTGAATATACATGCAAAAACAGTAACTCAATATTAGCATATTCAATCCTCTATAAAAAGGTAATACATCACAAGTCAGTGTTGTTTATCCTAGGAAAGCAAGCAGGATCCAATAATCAATGTAATTACCAGAACAGAAGAAATAAAAATCAGGATCTTCTCATTAGATAAAGCATTTGTTGAAATTCAATACCCATCAATACTTGTTCTTGAGTAAAAACTCTAACCAAACTCAGAATGGTGGAAAACTCTTTTAACCGGAACTTTCCCATCTTTTTTTTAAGATTTTTTTTATTTCTCTGTTTATTCATGAGAGACACAGAGGCAGAGACATAGGCAGAGGGAGAAGCAAGCTCCCCGTGGGGAGCCCGATGCAGGACTTGATCCCAAGACCTGGGACCAAGGTCTGAGCCAAAGGCAGGATGCTCAACCACTGAGCCATCCAAGTGCCCATGAACTTTCCAATCCTAATATTCTTGTATAATAAATTCAGTTAATTCCTATTCCATTTTTTCATAAGTTATTATGATCTCTTTTATTATACATGGTATGTAACCTATCAGAAAATCCAGTTAGCTCTACCTTCAAACTATATTGGAAAACACTACTTCTCACCAACTCTGTTGCCACCATCATGTCCTGCCTGCAGTAGTGAAATTGCTTTCAACTCTGTGTCTTTGTGTTCCACCCTTGGTCTATTTTAGTTTATTCTTTGCACAGCTGAAAGAGTGACTCCTTCCAACTCCTCACACTGATGCTGGTGTTCAAACTCTGTAATGAAACTCCTTACCACTCAGGGTACAAGTCAGCGTGGTTGTCAGGACGAGTCAAGACCTTTGCTAACTGTAGCTACTCACAGGCTGTAGTTAGTTGGTCTCCGTGTCGTGGCTGTTGGCAGAAGACGTGCAGTTCATTGGTTGGTGACATAGGACGTGATCGCTCACAGCAAAAACAGCAGCAAAGGAGATTTGCTGAGACTGAGAAGAAGGGAAAGAGAGAGAGGAAGAAACAATTTTCTGAAAGAAATCAAAATTCAGTCAGGGAGCGATTCTCTGTGGAAGTGACGCAAGAGCGGAGATCTGGAGGATTTGGAGGAAGCTTATAGAAATAGATTAATACCTTTTTATGACTGGGCCATGTAATATCCCGTGTGTGTGTGTGTGTGTAACGTTGTTTATAAGTGAGACAGAAAAAGACAAATAATTTTGCTTTCACATGGAATCTAAAAAACAAAACAAATGAACGAACAACCAAGCAGTAAAAACAAACTGGTGGTTGCCAGAGAGGAGAGCTGTGGGAAAATGGGGGAAATAGTTGAAAGGGATTAAGAGGCACAAACTTCCATCTATAAAATAAATAAATCATGGAGATAAAAAGTACAGCATGGGGAATATAGTCAATAATATCGTAATAATTTTGTCTGGTGACAGATGGTAGTTACGCTCATTGAGGTGAGCATTTCATAATGTGTTTAATTGTCGTATCACTATGTTGTACACTTGCAACTAATATAATAGAGTAAGTCAACCATACTTCAGTAAAAACAAAGATTTACACAAGCATGCGGGTCAGAGGACAAGCTGTAGAAAGTGCATGTCAGGCCTGAAAGGAGAATGGCCGGGCTGGGGCCCCAGCGCAGGGGCGAGCGGAGGCTGCAGGGCCGGGAGGGGCAGACAGGCTGCACCTTCCCGGTGGGGCAAAGGCCTTTGTTGTTTTTCCAAAAGGAAAACATTTAAAGTTATGTTTTTCCATTACTGTTGTTTTGTTATTTTTTTTAAGTAGGGTCCACAACCAGTGTGGGGCTTGACCTCATGAATCTGGGATCAAGGCCTCACGCCCCCCTGACGAGCCAGCCAGGCTCCCGTTTCCTTATGTTTCAGCAAGTGAGAGACACAATTGGATTTTCCTCTTGAAAATCTCTTCTGACATCAGTGTAGAAAGAAGAGCCAGGAGAGATTGGGAACTGGTTCACGTTGTTTGTAATATCATAACCGTAATATCATATTGATAAAGTCTACTCACACCTGAAATTTGAACACCGTTTGGCAGTCACATTTACTTTTTGTTTTGCAGATAACATCTTTTTTAGTAAATTTCCCAACACATGGAGTTGTCAGGGCTTTTTCTAACAAGTATAAATGATTATGCTATCAACACCGACTTCCTTGCATGGAGGGTGGAGGCAACTAGGCACACAGGAAGTCTTCCCCGTGTTTTCAGCGAGGAAGCATATTGCTTTAAAAGCCCTGTACTCTTTAATGTACAGATTACAAAAGCAGAGCGAATAAATTCAAAATGATTGAACTAAAACATCTTTCTACTGCTATCATCATCCATCTGTCCATCCATCCATCCAACCATCCGTCCTTCTGTAGATCAAATAGACTTTTTATGAGGAAGTTAATTTTAAAAATTTGACCTACTTCTTATTTCAGGGAGAAACCCATCAGCTCACGTCCACTGAAATTGACATTTTAGTAACAAAACTCTTCCAAGACTTTTGTCTGAAAGAAACTATATTTAAAAATGACACTCATTTAAGAGATGAAATAAGTATTTCAATATATATTGGCTTAATTATATTGTTGCTTATAGTTTTGCTGTTACCAGAATTAGACTGAACTTGGCTGAAATTATGTGAGGAATACCTAAACTTTATTATGTAAGTCATATTCTTCAGAATGACTAAAGATTCATATTCAAAAGTTTGCACTTTAAGAATTTTCTTGATAAAAGAAAAGTGGTGTCTTATTATCAAAATAATATAGTATTAATTAATAACCCATAGAACATCTTTAATTGTGTCTTATTGCACAAACTGTGGATCTTTAAGCACTGATAAGTTAATGCAATGAGTCAAAAATATTTTCAAGTTTATTTCTGTGGTTCACGGATATGTGTGAACCCCTAAAAAATGCATGTCGAATGCAATTTTCCAAAGCAGTAATGGCAATGGATGTGAAGTGTGAGTTTCCGTCACTACTTAGGAGATAAAGCAACTCATCATCCTGCTCTATACGTCTATATCCACACGCTTTAAATGTGTAAAATGTGTATGAAAAATGCCGAAAAAGGATGAGAATAAAAGACCCAAGAGACCAACAGAAATCTAGAAGACCCAATAATAATGGAGTTGGATCAAATTCCCCAGGAATTTTCTGAGATCTATTGAGAACCCAATACTGGCTCCTTCTTTAAGGAATTTAGGACATTGAACTGTATCATTTCTAGCAAATTCAGCATCAGAAAATATGCCACAAGTGGTTAATATAAGGGAAATAAATTTTACGGTGACAATAAACAAAGCATAAATTTAGTTCTCTAAGTCAAACTGGTATGTAGAGAAGAGATACTAATTACTGCCAATTATTCAATTTTTATTTTTTATTTTTTTTTTAATTTTTTTTATTATTTTTATTTTATGATAGGCACACAGTGAGAGAGAGAGAGGCAGACACAGGCAGAGGGAGAAGCAGGCTCCATGCACCGGGAGCCCGATGTGGGATTCGATCCCGGGTCTCCAGGATCGCGCCCTGGGCCAAAGGCAGGAGCCAAACCGCTGTGCCACCCAGGGATCCCAATTATTCAATTTTTAAATAAATATTTCTTGAGTACTTATGCATCAGGGAGTGTTCTAGTCACAGGGAATATAGAACTGAATAAAATATGTAGAAATCATTGCTCTGAGGGAGCTTATATCCTAGTGGGGATACACTGAGGATAAACAATTAAAATCTGAGGATGGATATTAAATATCAGGTAAGTTCATGTGATATAAATTTTGTTTATTTACAGCAATGGATTGGTTTAAAATGATATTACAATTGCAGGACAAGGCAACACAAAATCACTCAATATTTGTGACTATAGGAAGTCCTGCGTACGTGCATGCATGGCTACGGGAAAGGTAGATAGAGTAAGACATTAATGGAATCCCTAAAAAAACGCATTTACTCTCTTTGGCAAGTGACAAGTTGACATATTTATATTTTTGAGTGCAAGTCTAATTGGAGACTTTAAAAAGTGATCTTAACAAAATCCTATCAAATATATGATATTTAGGGGCAAAAATAAATCTCACGGAAGCATGTCTTATAGGATAATGCATGTTAACTTTCTTGTCTCTACTTCATCTTATGATCACTTGACAGGAAATGCAAATGTTTTCCGTAAGTGGCTTCTATGTTAATCTAAGTGTCTGACCTTTTCATAATGCAGTAATTTTTCAAGTCTTTTCTCTTTGATTTATCTTCTCTCATGAAAGGCTGCTTTTCTTTTTTTCATTTTTATGATGCCAGCAGAATTATTAAAGAGCTGTCAGTCGAACTATGCCTGTCATTGTCCCTTTTTACAAGGAGAGAATATTAAACAGGACTACACCACTTTTGTAAGAATAGCTCTTTTCTACATACAATAACCACACTTGTTGCTTGTAATAATAAATACTGTAATCAATGTTGATTAAAAAAAAATTACACAGGGCTACGTGGGTGACTCGATTGATTAAGCGTCAGACTCTTCATTTCAGCTCATGTGGTGATCACAGGGTGGGGAGATCGAGCCTCTGCATCAGGCTCTGTGCTAGGTGTGGAGTCTGCTTGAGGTTCTCTTTCTCCCTCTCCCTCTGCCCCTCCGCCCAACAAATAAACAGTTTGAATTTAAAAACCTACACAAATATAGCATAAATAGTAAATGAGGTATGTTGATAGTTTTTATATATGTCAGCCTTTGTGTAGTGTATATTATGGCTCAATCTTTACTGTCCTCCCTCCTTTTCTACTCTAAGTATTTTGAGAAAAAAAAATCATGTTTCCCCATAGTTATATCACAAACTACTTTACTTTTTCTTAAAGATTTTACTTTTATTTATTCAAGAGAGATACAGAAAGAGAGAGATTGAGAGACAGAGGGAGAAGCAGGCTCCATGCAGGGAGCCTAACACGGGACTCGATCCTGGGACTCCAGGATCATGCCCTGAGCTGAAGGCAGACGCTTAGTCACCCGGGTGCCCCATAAACTACTTTACTATTGAAAGGGCATTCATGTTCTAGAAAATAAAATTCTAACCAAAGTCACTCAAATTTTTCTAGCAGTAAAAATAGTAAGTTAAAAAAAGTGTGTAGAATTAAGGAATAAGAGAGCTAGTATTTATTAGGAAATGTCCCCAAACAGTGTAATTATAACTGAGCATCATGGTGCATAGTCCTTGATGAAACTTTTCAGTTTGCCCTTTTTTAGATGAAAAGTTCTTAACATGTTGTTGATGTTGGTCAACGATCCCTTTGCATCTGCAACGTGGACATAGTTAGGAAAGATCATTTTTCTTCTCTATTGATTGATGTACACCTTATACATTAAACATTTTTTCAGATATTATATTGAAATCTTTTGAGAGTTATGTTGTACTTAGACTAATAATACAAGCTGCGTATGGTTTGGGGATCAGCTTGAAAGAAAAAACATATTTCTATGGAATCACTTATTTTCCAGTTGAGCAAGGGAAGTGGTATAAATCTTGCTATTGTATTTACATGAAGCAACACATAGTAAGAGCTCTTCAAATATTCAAAGATATTTGAAAAGAAAGAGTTCTTGATTTTGTGAAGACGCTACATAGAAATGGCAGATTTCTAAGGGAAAAAATTATCAGGATTCACAACCTCACTGTGAGGATTCTCAAACTATTGAAATATCTTCGTTCCTTCAGTCTATCTTATTAAAATCTTCTAAGGAAGATCTTAGCTCAGAAAAAAAGAAGAGAAAAAAACAAGTTAGGAGTGATATAATTATATTGGTTGGCAATCTCCATGCATCAACATTGTGGACACAATTAGGAAAGGAAAGATTCACAGCATTCAACTCCACACTTTGGCATTTCTGGGAATAAAGTGCTCTCAGGGCCCCATCCCATCCATTTGAACCCGAACAACCATGACAGTATGTTTTAAACATAAAACTGACATTTTAAAAAATTTAATAAATGATTGGTCAGGATAAAGAAAAATCAAATATCACTGAGATGAGTGAATCTTTAACAAAAGTCGTAAATTCTACTCTACCATAGTACGTAATCCTTAAATGGAGGGTAACTCAATCGTTCCTTAGCATTTGTCCTTTATACTTAACTCCTTGCTTATCCTTCTTTAAATTTTGATTTTGAGATTATTTTTTTAAGTTGTATTCTACACAAACATACAATGCCAAGGGAAAAAATAGAAAGTAACAATAGAAAGAAATAAAACCAAAAGCATATAGAAAATTACATTGACTTGCATGGGTCATCACACCAATGTATAACAACCATGCTATACCATTTTCATTAAGAATCTATAAACCAATTATATAAGACCATTTACCATTCAAATGATGCAGGCAAAAATTTCCATTGGAACTTAATTTGCAGTAGTGAAATATTTATTGGATGCAAATGTGACTCTGTCTGCACAAAGAATGTTAGCTCACCAACATCATTTTACTGTATAAGAATCCCTTCCTTCAGAATTTCTTACCTTGATGGCGATGAATGCCTTGGAGGCTCTGGAGTTACTGCAAGGCTTATACATATTACAGATACAAAACGAAATATGGGCACCATTTTTCTAAAACGTCATGACTTACAAAATAAAAAATTGCTTTATGTCATTATATAATTTCTTAATGAACCAAAACATGACCTCTATGAAGTGGTAGTCTCGTTATGGGATATTTTTACTAGTCAAAGTTTCAAAGTACTCTTCTAAGAACGTCTTTGGTATTTTCCTGTATTATTTCTACACATAATGAATCCCACAGTGTCTATCTGAACCTCTTATTAGGCATTCCTTTTTCATGACTTGCAGCTATGAAATATATATTGGATCTTTCTTTAGGGAACTTACCTCCTACTGCCACAGGCTACCTTAAACCTATTTAAGGGACTTAAGAACTTATATAAAGCTGTCGATGAAATCATTCCAAGTTTTTCTCCTTTCACATCTGATCAAAATGTTCAATCTAGAGGCAAACTAGAAACTTCAAAGCAACATGAGTGATGAGGACAAAAAGAAGGTTTTTGACAAGTTATAATGAAATCACTAGACTGCAAAGAAGGAAGAATTTGAACATGAAAAGAAAGAACTAGAGGAATTCTGGGATTCCATCATTAGCAAGCTCTCCCAGAGTTAAGGAGGCATGCCAGGAGGGGTGCCTGGGGGCTTCCAGTGGTGTAGCTCCCCCATCGGCTGGTGCCTCCTCTGGGCTCACGGTTGAAGAGGTTGGCTGGTTACGCTACACCTGAGCATAGATAGAGCATTGGTTCACACAAAACATTGAACGACCCATATTTTTAGCAAATCCCATGGCATTAGTAACATCCAGCTGCGGTAGTAAATAACTGTGTGTTCTTGATACCTGACTATGGATATTAACAGAGAAAGGTAAGAATATCGCACCTTATAAGCAAGGTATCGTACATGGAAAATATGATGTCTTGATTGAACTGTATTTAAAACTGGATGAAAAATTGTGCCTGTATGTTCAATAGGGCTGTTGCCGTTCTGAATATAATCCAAGAGGACATTTTTGCAGAGTTTGAGGGCACAGTTCATTGGTTACTAAATTATTATTATTGTTATTAGTGCTATTTTAAAGATTTATTTATTTATTTGAGAGAGAGTGGGCCTGGCGGGGAGGGCGGGTTGGGATACAGAGGAGAGGGAGAGAGAGACTTAAGCAGACTGCCCTGAGCATGAGCCTGACACGGGGTGCAATCTTAAGGTTCTGAAATCAAGACTCAAACTGATACCAAGTGTTGGTCGCTTATCCCACTGTGCCACCGGGCACCCCTAGTACTTACTAAATTATTAAAATAGAAGTTTAGTTTAGTTTAGTTTTTTTTTTTTTTTTTTTTGTCTGAAAATAAATGTGACATAAATGCCTGTTGTTAGTTTCTTCTAATGCCTCTTCTGGGAAGAGCTCAGAGGTCAAAGGAAAAGGGCAGAAGTTAAACTATCTCGTACCAGCAGTCGGGCTGCATGGAAGTGAAGGCAGCATTTTAAAATCCTGTCAAGGACAGAAGTCTGAAAACTAAGTTCAAATAGTTCATTAGAGAAAACAGATCTCACAACCTTCCCTTAAAGTTATTTCAAATGATATCTGGAGAATGTAGCCCGAAGCAAATGCCAAAGGTGACAATTTTCTGTTAAAAGATGTATAATTTCCCTCATATCCTCGAGAAAACTGAAGTTCTGCAGATGTGACCGTGCATGCTGCGTGGCTCTGAGTATGCCGACAGGATCCTAGGAACCCACAGGGTTCTCATGGTTATTGAATATGAAACTCAATGAATAATTCATAAACCACATTTTAATTTCTTCTCATGTTCTATATTTAGTAAAGCTTCACCAATTACTCAACATCTGCATTTCATTCCAATCTGAGGGTTTGTAAAATTTAGCTTCACCAAAGGGATTATTATATCGCAATTTATTTTCTCTTGATGACAATGATGGAGATGCTGTTCGAACAATAATCTTCCCATAAAAAAAATCCATAAACTTTGAAAGGAAATCTGTCTACTAATTGTTCATTCAAGGGTTGTGTAAATTGATGTCTGGAACTTTGAGAAGAAAAATGTTGTATGTTTTCTCAGTAGGATTGAGACATACTTGCACACTTGCTTAAAGTGAGTTATAAAAAATAACTTAAATGCTTTACTGTGATTTATATTAATTATCCTAAAATAGAAGGGAGTTTCAAACTCTCATGTTGCATATTAGGAAATTCGTAAGCATGACATTGACTTTAACATATATTTTGCTGAGAATGACATTTCTGCTTTCTTTATCTCTTCACACTTTTAAGTCCAAGATTGCAGTTCTATACTTGGGGAACTTAGAGAAGTCAGTAATTATTTTTTAAAAATAAATTGTACTTAGAATAGTGGAGTTGATGTCTGACTTGAAATCAAGAATACTAGGAATTATTTTCTATCCTTTTCTTTTTTACTATGTTAAATGAAATGTATTTTAGCTAATAATATGTCCATATCGTTTTAAATATCCGCTATTTATGGTAATATTATGCTTAACAGTGTTACCCTCAAATTTTAATAAAAATTGATTTATTATACACATGTTAAACCAAGAGGGGTATTTCTTGGCGAGATGAGGCTGTCTTCCTCTGTTGATATAAGGACAAGACTCTTAACTGTAAGCATATTTACAGAGTTTCTTTTTCTACAAAGGCCATAGTGGTACATAAACATAGATCTCTATTTATATCCACTAAATTTTGTGGGACAGGATTATTCTAAGGGTCTATTTGGTCTGACATTGGGAAGTGATTGAAGGAATTCAGAAATACTGAAAATATTCACCAAAGGACATATACAAAGAAGAAAATATAAATAAATGAAAACTTATCCCATGCTGGATCTTCTGCATAAAACCCCAATGTTTGCCAGCCTGTTATGCTACAACCCATGGCACACTTCTTACCCAAACTTGGATGTCTGGATATATACCAATAGGATTAAAATAAGCCAAGGCATCTTTGCCTATTTACACCTAAATCCTAAGTAATTCAAGTTTGATTTTTATCAAACCAATATAAACAAAATAAGCAAACAAAAATCCAAGAAAATAAACTTCCAATAAGAAACACAGAGTACACAAATATTACTAGATCTAAAGTCTACCGCTGTGGGGCACCTGAGTGCCTCAGTCAGTTGAGCATCCTACTCTTGATTTTGGCTCAGGTCATGATCTCTGACCATTGGGACGGAGCCCCGGGGCAGGGTCCACACTCAGTGAGGAGTCTGCTTGGGATTCTCTCTTTCCCTCTCTCTCTGCTCCTACATTTGCTCTCTCTCTAACACACACACATTCTTAAATAAGCAAATAAAATATTTAAAAATAAAAAAATAATAATGTCTACAGCTGAGTTTCAGTAGATAAGGTACCCATTTAAGCATCTCTTCAATAGAGAAAGATACTGGGCAGCTTTCTGGAGAGCTTCTTGACAGACTTGTGATCCTGCAGCAGAGGATTCACTAACCTTATTCCGGCCCAGAAATTCCACTTCTCAGTGTTTGGTCAGTAAAATTTAAGAGTAAACATGATAAATCATTAGCTAGCATTCTATTCCTCACAGGCAGTGCTAATGGGGGACTTGGGAAATGTAGAGTGCTCTTTGTCTACTGTATGTTTTATTGCCTTTAAATGGTCAAACAGAAAAAAAAAAAACTGTCAGAAGGGCAAGAGGGACTGTGGCAAAGTGTTCTTCAAAGAAAATTAGCATGAGATTATAGATTAAATAGATTATTTATTATTCTAAAAAGTTAACTGAGAAGCAAATAATTCAGCAAATTCACAATGTTTTTAAGAGCTAACGTCTTGTTGAAAAGAAAACGTCTGTATAAATCACTCTGCTCCATGTAGATGTGAAGAGCCAAGTTGTTCATTTCCTGATGCTTGCTTCCTAGATGAGTAATGGAGAACATATTAAAAAAAATAGTCCTTGATAGACTGAATCTGCCCAGGGAAATAATGTTAAATGCCTTTGTCATATTTCTTTATGCTATAGTTAAAATAATTGTTAGCAAAAATAAGACTTTTGTTTGAAATCAGAGCCAATTCTATTGTTTTATTCTGTTCAAATTGACTGGCTTTTAATATGGCAAGTCATAATGACTTTTAGCAAGAACTTACTTTACAAATTATTTATAATAAATTTATCTAGTAAGAAAATAAAGCTACAGAATTTCTGCTTCTTAAGTAGACATAGAACTAAGATAAAATAGGAACCATCCTCTGTGTTCAACCAGGGAGCCCTATCATCCCCCCCCCCTTGCTGTCTTTCTTGCTTTCTTTCTTGTTTACTTTCCTTTACTTATCCATTCAATGATATTTACTGAGTACTTACTTTGTGCCAGTCTCAGGGAAGCATACTGGAGGAAGAATGAGGAGCTGTGATTAAAAGTTGAAAAGATTAGTGGAGAGGGAAGAGAGCTTCTATAAAGTTCTGGAAAAGATTAGCAGAGTACAAAAACAAAATCATCCCACACATAGAATAAAGCCTGTGGACCACACTTTCTGAAATAGATTCCTGGAATAAGGCAAAGACTCCTTTCCTGTCAACCCTGGATGCCATGGAGACTATATTTTTCCCTTTCACATGACACTTAGTTCATCTACCCACTATTCTCTTTCAACTTGCCCCCAGTGACCACTACTTCTAAATGCCAAGGAACACAAAGAAGTCCCCATTGCCTTTATCAGGTGTTCTTCTACCAGTCAAAATGAGGGTCAGATAAGGCACATTAATATGATTGTTTTTTTATTGCTCATCCATAAAAATGACAACTTTATCATTTTCCACTCTTCATGACTCTAGCACTCAGTTTCCCTAAAGATAGTCAAGGAAGAAGTAAATGGTGGCATAATTCACTGAGACAGAATGTGAGTCTAAAGTACATGGACTGAGAAGCCCAGAACTGTCCTCTCCTGAGAGAAGAGTAAGTAATATCTGGCTCTGTTTCTGTGGTTGAGACTAAGCACATATTTGCAGAGTAGCACAGCCTTGTGATAGCTGAAGGACAATATGTAAGTCCCAAGATATTGCCATGGACCATACATTCCTCTTTTAGATGTAAAAGGGTTCATTTGGAATCATATGACAAAATGCACTCTCACTGTGGATTTCTACATAGGATTAAGACATCTCTCCAAACCAGAGACTTCATTACTCTCGTGCCTTTGTGGTGAGAAAAACAAAATTTCCCTTCTTCCAAGTATTCTTCCAGTAGCAGGCTGGATGGTTGTCCCCAAAATATGTCCATATCTTTATTTCCAGAATCTGTATTATCTTAAATGACAAAAGAGTGAATATTATCTTCTATGGCAAAAAGTGTGATTTAGTTAAAGATCTTGAGAGGAGGAGGTCATCCTGGGTTATTGGAGTAGACCTGAAATGCAATCACAATGTGTCCTTTTAAGGGAGAGAGAGGGGGAGTTTTGACATAGACACAAGGTGGGGTAAGATGGCGGGAAGATGGAGCAGACTGAGATGGTCAAAACCCAAGGAACGACAGCCATCACCTAGAGCATCCCAAGAGAGTGTAGTCCTGCCGATGCCTCTATTTTAGTCCAGGCAAACTGATTTTGGACTCGTGACCTCCATGACTATAAGAGATTAGCCTTCTGTTGTCTTGAACCAGAAGGTTTTTGGTAATGTGTGACAGCAAACGTAGGAAGCAAATACATTCTCAAATTTTGGAACCTCTATTTCTGGAAGCATGATCTAAACAAAAGAAAATCAGAAATATGATTAAACAAACTGCACATAGGTCAGAATGTGGTACGGTGACTCCAGAGGATGTGTGCTTAAGTTTGATTTCTGTCCAGCCCCATGCTGTGACAGCGATGACCTCTGTTGCTGCTCAGCTGCTTGTTTGTAAATAGCGGGACTCAGCAGAAGGTGAAAATGTTTTTAGGCCGCAAAAGGTAGGCCTTTGCTAAAAGTGGCTCCTTACCTCCCAATCTCAGAACTCAGAGAAATAGCAGAAGTAGAACAGGAGTAGGTATCAGGCACAAGTATGTCTCCTGATGGTGCAGCTGATGTCATGGAGGCAAAATAGAGACTCAGAACTAGGGAAGCATGAGTGAGCCTGGGATAAATGAGAAAGGTAAGCGTATGGAGGGCAGTTAGGATGTAAGTGATAAGTAAATAAAAGGCATAGGTTACAAAGGGAGTACGTGCGATACCAAACAAGAGGTAAAAGTGTGATTAAAGAGCCATAAAATATTTTGTGACCTGAAACATGAGTAAGAAGTTGTCTGTATAAGATCTAAATTGCCCTTATTACTTGTTGGACCACAGGAAAGCCTCACTGCAAGCTATGCTCATCTTTTTGTCTCCAAACAAATTGTGAGCTCCATGAATTCAATGAGTCCACCTACCTGTTACCTTCAGATTGTAAAATACTTTCTGGATACATTATCAGGTATATTGATGGGTATAGCAATAAACAAATATTTAGAAGGGTGCATACTACTATTTATAGGTTAGAAGATGACAAACAACCAAGTGAGCTAGTGACAGCGTTGTCATAATGCCTAATTCTGTTCCTGGGACATGGTCAGTAGCTGTAACTATAAGTAATAATATATTATAAATAAAAAAGCAATAAAGCTGTTTGAAAGGTCTTTCTGATAACCTTTTGGATATCATGCGCATTACTGAGATGTTTCTTGAAGAAAATGTCCTTGCCCAGACATTCTTTATTACATCAGAAGGAAGGAGTCAATACATGCTTAGAAGTATATGCTTTCAAATAAAAAAAAAGAAAAAAAAAAGAAAAAAGAAAGAAAAAAGAAAAGAAAAGAAAGAAAAGAAAAGAAAAGAAAGAAAAGAAGAAAAGAAAAGAAAAGAAAAAAGAAAAGAAAGAAAAGAAAAAAGAAAAGAAAAAAGAAAAGAAAAGAAAGAAAAAAGAAAAGAAAAGAAAAGAAAAGAAAAGAAAAGAAAAGAAAAGAAAAGAAAAGAAAAGAAAAGAAAAGAAAATATATGCTTTCAGGACAGGAATTGGATAAAATCTGATAGAAAAAAATAATATGGAGTCAAAAACTCCTTTCTTTGTAATTTTATTAGCTAGTTTACTTGAAGAATAAGAGCTAATGTCAGAGTTAATGCAAAATGAAAGTTTTGTACTCTTAACCTTTCTCTCAGCCTATAAATCAGACTCAAGCACAACATGGTAGCTTCTTTCTCCTTTCTTATTTCAATGACTTTCCTTCTCTAATAAAGCAATAAGCAAGGAGGAGGTCAAGAGCAAGGACTTTCATAAAGACAACACCTGAAGAAAATGCTGGTTTCCTTCCCTGTACTTTGAAAGAACTTTGACTGTTTTCTTAAATAAAATGTGGTATTTAATTGGTGAATGCTTCTGCAGAAGCTGTCAGGTGTGCTTGTAGCAGAGTAGCTAAAAAATATCCCCTTCTGTTTAGAAAAACAGACACAACCCAGTTCACAATCAAAGTACATTTTTGGTGTTGAGTTGCATGAGTTCTTTATATATTTCGGTTATTAACTTTTTATTGGACGTGTCCTTTGCAAGTACCTTCTCCCACTCAGCAGACTGCCTTTTTGTTTTGTTGGGGTTTCCTTTGCCGTGAAGAAGCTTTCTGTTTTAAGGTAGTCTCAATAGTTCATTTTCTGCTTTTGTTTCCCTTGCCTCAGAAGACTTATCTAGAAAAATGTTATGACCAATGTCAGAGAAATTACTGCCTATGTTCTCTTCTAGGATTTTTATGCCTTCGAGTCTCATATTTATGTCTCTCATCCATTTTGAGTTTATTTTTCTACATGGTGTCAGAAAATGGTCCAGTTTCATTCTTTTGCGTGTAGCTGTCCAGTTTTCCCCGTATTGTTTATTGAAGAAATTGTCTTTTTTATTGTATATTCTAGCCTCCTTTGACATAGATTAATTGACCATATAAGTGTGGGTTTATCTCTGGGCCCTCTATTCTGTTCCATTGATCTACGGGTCTCTTTTTGTGCCAGTATCATACTATTTTGATCACTACAATTTTGTAGTATTTCTTGAAATCTGGAATTGTGATACCTCCAACTTTGTTGTTCTTTCTCAAGATGGCTTTGGCTATTTTGCATCTCTACTGGTTCCATTCAAATTTTAGTATTATTTGTTTTAGTTCTGTGAAAAATGCTTTTGGCATGTTGATAAGGGATTCATTGAATCTGTAGATCGCTTTGGGTAGTAAGGGATCCTTAATGATCACCCATTCTTGTGAACTCAGATCTTAGTTCAAACTTTGCTTGGTGCTGACACTGTAGAATTACTTCATGTTAAAGTTATTATGTAATTCATGTTTAAAAGCTTGCTTTATTTATGAACATTAATAATTGAAAAAGCAAAAGGATTTCTGAGTTACTATTTTAAATATAGGAGGCCAGACTTTGTAAACATTCTCACATCTGGAATGAAATTACAGCTGTCAATGCAAATCACATAGAACCAATTCATGTATTAGTAAGTTAATCTTTGTATCGATTCCCTAAATCGGAATCACGTAGCTGGTATATAATTTATTACACGCTATATAAATTTCACCTTTAATCAGCCAGGTATGTTCTCTAGACAACACTTATTGGTGTAGATCTTTTTTTAAGTAAAATTTGAAGTAATTGTCTTTTTTCACCTGTTAAGCAATTCTCATATGGAAATTTATGAAATATGGGATGTAGTTTTCCATGACATTTAAAACTTTATATGCACATTATGGCAAGGAAAGGAAAACATTAGTGACAAAGTAAAACATTAAACACTTGAAGTCCGTATCTTTAATCACAAGCACTAGAAACTTGAGCAAGGTAATCAAGCTCCCTTCACCTCCCTGTTTCTAGCTCCAAATTAAAAAAAAAAAAAAAAACACATATTGCATATTATTACTAAAAAATAGATAACATTGCAATATATGTGTCTAGCACACAATAGACTATCAACACACATGAACGTCTATCCTTTAATTTGTGTAAATAAACTCAGGAACTCAGTTCCTAAAATTCTGTTTTATGATATTTTATTAGCTTGAAAACCAAAAGTACATTTCCAGCTCTTCTTTCAATGAATACATTTATACATACTTGTTAATTAGATAATTGGTTTATCATATGTAAGATCATGAGTTCCCCATCTTGGTCTGTATTTTGCTGGAAGTAGACTTACAGATGTTTCTAATCCATAATAGCACCCCCAAATCTTACACAATCTAGATCCTTCGCAGTTGGGTATACTTTCACCATAGCTAAATAAAGAGGGCTCTAGTAACGAAATAATGTTTGAAATTAATCATGTGCAAACTGGAAGGACTACAATCTGAATTTGACATCACTTACAGTTTATACATTTTAAACCGTTAGCACTCATTCAGCCCATTGGGGATCAGATTGAGAAAAAAGTGTCATTTATAGGAATGTCTATTTTGAAATTGAAGTTATTTGCTGATGTCTTTAATAATTGTGAAGATGCTCACGGATTAAAAAAACTTTTTACTTGATGAACGGTATCATTCAAATATTATAACTTGTCCATGATTCAAATCTCAGAATGATAACATCACTTTTAAATAGGGTCACAGAGGGACACTGGGTGGCTTAGTAGTTGAGCATCTGCCTTTGGCTCAGGGCATATCCTGGAGACCCGGGATTGAGTCCCACATCGGGCTCCCTGCGTGGAGCCTGCTTCTCCCTCTGCCTGTGTCTCTGCCTGTCTCTGGGTCTCTCATGAATAAATAGATAAAAGCTTAAATAAGTAAATAAATAGATGATAGATAAATAAATAAATAAATAAATAATAAATAAAATAAGGTCAGGGAAACACTCTTTGATAGAAAGTTACCCTTACTAACTTGGTTTCTTGTGTTAGTAAGATCCTTGTTCAAATATGCTGGTTGTTGAAATAAACCTCACGTGTACTCTACTTAAGTAGCAATATTATTTTAAGATTTGTTAAAAGAAAGTGTGGAACATTATAAATTATCCACATCACTCTAAACTCTGATATTTAATTTTATTACTCTGTAGAAAGTATGCTCTGTAAATCACTAATTACTTGGATTTCCTGGCAACACTACTGTACGATATAAGATGACTTGGTAAATACAGGTCATGATGAGAATTTATTACTACAGTCAATTTTTAGGATGCATTCAATTTATGCAATGAATAGTTTTTAAAGATACACTTAATTAATTACTCCCATCACTGAATTTTGAAAGACACCCCCAAGTGAGCTTTCTCTATGAATCTTAGTTCTTTGTAATATATACGGAACAAGAAGTTTCTGTTCACATTGCAGGATAAACGATGCCAACTTATTGTTATATGATTTCCGTAGTTCTGTAGCCATAGTTAATAACGCGTTCTAATATAAATAAATGTTTGTTTTGTATTTGTAGAATATGTCTTTTTTACTTAAAATTAAAATTGATTTGCTTGCGCCTTGTTCCGTTGTTTAAACTACTGTCATACTAAGTACAAAAATCATGGGAAGCAAATAGCTGCTGCTACAGTTTTAATAAGTTCTGTAGGGGGCTTTTGAGTGAAATTCATGTATTTGTGTGGCCCCCAAAGATGATTTCCTGCACCTTGCTAATACCATCCGTCCTTTTCTAACACCCATGGCAAAAAAAGTAATACGGGCAGCCTCGTTTGTTGAAGCGCCATGGCCAATGGGAACGAATCGTAAGTTGTTAGCTATGTGTTAAGAAAGAATTCTTCCCCAAGAACGTAAAAAACCTGCCTGCCCCAAGGAACTGAAGTGTTAGGTATTAACGAGACGAGACATACAACACACTGGGCTGTCCTCGGTTCAGATATTCACAGAATATCCGTGTTCCCTTGCCTGTTGTCTTAGCAGATTAAGATGACATCTTTTGTTGAAGCGAAGTTAGTGTAAGTGCGTAGAGAAAAAAGCAAATACACTTAAGAAATTAAGACTTAAACCCTGATGATTCTCCTCCTCAGGTAAATACATAATAAATAAATGGGCATTTTTTTCAGTTTGTTATTTTTGTGGCCTAAGGAAATGAGAATTCATTATGTGTGATGTCAGATTTAGGGACTACAGAGTTTTAGAAAGATGTATAATTGTCTATACTATAAATATGATATTTTTTTGTTTCTATGATTTATCAGTGATGCTTTTTGATATTATAATAGGAGTATTTAATTCTTACATATACTTTCTAGAAATCATGCCTTTTTAAGCACGCCGCATTTTATCTTCTCTCTTGCATTAGTTATCACAAGACTGGCCTTCCTCCGTACGTTTCTTTTGCTCCCTTGAGATAGCTGAATTTTGCAACCTCAGCACTCCAGTCTGGCTCTTGGCCCAGCCGACACCCTTCACACCACGGAGATATATTTGTTTCGCTTGGTAATGCTGTCAAGTCCTGAAATCCTAACATATGGCCCCAATGCACTGTCTATGCTTCGCATTTTTGAGTGTCTTTGTATAAGTAATTTTATTACAGATTTATAGACTCAAGATCAGATGATCCATACTGACGGAGCCTCGCATTGTATAAGGGAAGAAATTAAGACCCAGGGAGGTTAGTGACTTGTCAAGATTGATTAATGACATGGTCATGTATCAAAATTAAATCAAACTGGAATGAGATTTTTTTTTTTTTTCCTCCTGACCGTTTTGGTAACATCATTTGTACTCCTTCCAAAATCAATGTAAATCCTGAAACACGGACATTGTGTTCACATTATATTGTTAAAACGCACAAATTGATTTACTAAACAGAAAACCAAACAGACCGTAATGGAATAAACAGATGTAGAGGTAATTAACATTGTAGTTATTAGAGAAACGAGAGACCGTTGGCTCCCCGCCCCCCCACCCTGTGTGACTGCTGTTTGCCATCCTACAGGGAAGATGGGGGTGAAGGTGAAGGGCGAGCCAGGGGCAAAGGGGGTGAAGGGTGAGCTCAACTGCCCCAGGGGAAGCCATGGGAAGGAGCACCAGCAATCGTACAAATCCATTTGAGGAGTTTAATTTTCAACCTACTAGAAGCACGATGACAGATACATTGGTATGAAACTAACTTCGCACCTGAATGGCGGAACACTCAAACAAGGAGATTTTGAGAAAAATCCTTGACTTTATTTGTCATAGATTATCATTTAAATGCTTCATTTCATTGGGTTCAAAAATACTTTTTTTTTTTTTTTTTTTGCTCTTTAAGGGAAAGGATTATGGCCATATATAGGATGCCATTGTAAAGTCAGCAAATAAATTCTTAAATCTTCAAAATTGAAGTATGTATTTTTGAAAAATAGTACATTTATTTATTTATTTATTTATTTATTTATTTATTATTTCAAATAGTTCTTTTAAATTTATTATTTCAAATAGACCTTTTAGAAGTCTATTCTAGCGGAGTTGCTATTGGAAGAGTGGTCTCTAAGTAATTTCAGAATTTTGCAGCCAGCTTGAATTGGTGCTTCATTAATGGGAGCAAATGGTATCGCCCCGTTTGATAATAATTCAAAATAATTATATGCGAATGGATTTTGGTATAGCAAAAAGTTAGATTTACTTTCAAAGACTGACGATCTTCTACATTTAGAACACTCAGGATAATATGCCTAGTGATGCTTTTGCTTATGCTAGTTTCTTACCTTTTGTTCCTCCTGCCGCACGTCCCAGACACTCACTCTGATAGCCCGACCCCCTCTGCCTTTCCCCAAGCCTTCCACTCTCCCCCCATGGCCTTGCTGTCTCTCCTAGAAGCACAGCTGTTCCCTCTTAAACAGGACCTCCAAAATGTTATTACTAATCGAACAAAAAAAAAGATAGTCTCCATTTTTATGTGATTATATATGTTTATGTGTTACATACACTGCATAGATATTAAATTAAATCTTAGAAATTTTTTTGAAGGTTTTATTCATTTATTCCTGAGAGACACAGAGACAGAGAGAGAGGCAGAGACCCAGGCAGAGGGAGAAGCAGGCTCCATGCAGGGAGCCCGACGTGGGACTCGATCCTGGGACCCCGGGGTCACACCCTGGGCCCAAGGCTGATGCTCAACCACTGAGCCACCCAGGAGCCCCTAAATCTTAGAAATTTTCAGGTTATAACCTCATCTACATCACTAGTTTTTCTAAGAACAAGACAAAGATTTTAATAGACAAGAGTGTGAGTAATGCTAATTCTGAGTAGCATTTCTGATAGTAAACCGAACAAACTCTGCATCACATGATAACGTTGATAAAATAGCCTCTGGGATACAAGTGTCTTCGGTGGCCAAGGGAGCGGGTGGAGATACCTCGGGCCCCAGCTACCCCGAGGCGCTCGGCTAAGGGCACCAAGACGTTGGCAGAGCCGGCCCTTGCCTTCAGAGACGATCACATTACTCAGAATCCTAAAGCCTTTGGTAATGATGGTCTGTTTGTCCTCCGGTGTCTATCATGTTATATTGTTTATTTTGTTTTCACATGTAAATCCCTTATTTTTTCAAAAATAGATGTTTTGATTTTTGAAATAATTACATGCCTTATTTGTGTATATCTGGTGATTCCTATCAGTACATTGCTAATTAAGAATTTTTGGAAGTATTTTTTTATTCAAATAAGATTCCTAGAAATTCATTTGCATTTACACCTTAATTCCAACATGAATACGTGGATGGAAAAACTACATTCTATATTGCCCTTTATTGCTTAAATGTAATTTGTCTTTCCACAGAAAATGAAATAATTAATTTTCTACCTTGTGTGAATTACATCAGTCTGAACTGATTTCAGAACATGTAAAACTTGTAGTATTTAGAATTTCAGGTTTCAAGCTTAGGCTCAAATTTCTAGACTGTTTTGTTAAATATAAAGTCTTTTCTATAAAGACTATCTTATGATGACAAAATGTTAACTTCTTTCTTTTGGATTTACTGAATATAATAAAATGTTCATGATTCACTGTTCACCCTCCAGGTGTTATGGTATGAATAGTATGTGTTAAAATATGAATTTTGGTTAGCTTACCCTCATCTAATGTCTTTATTTAAAAATAAACATAAGTAAATATTCTACTGGTTTCAGAAATGATATAATTTGGCATCAACTCTTATTCAAAATGCTGGTACAAATATATGCAATATTTTAATGTTTATAATGTTGATGATACTTCAGCGAATTCTAAGCAGGATGAAGTCTGCGTAAAAGACACCATTTTTATCGATGTACTTGGGGAATTTGAAAGTGTTTGGTTGTACTTTAGGAATTTGAAAGCAATGCTGGCTTTGAAGGGAATAAGGATAACTAAAGTTGGGTTTTTTTATATATATACATATATACTGTATACATATATGTATCCCAAGTCATACAGCTTTTTCTAATAAAATAGCTTCTGTTGATGAGGTATCTGAATTTGGTAATAATTTTTCCGAAGGTACTGATTGCATAATTTTATGCCTTACTTTGATTATACAATGTGAAAGAACAATGCAGATTCAATATTCTTTTATTTCCCTCTGCTCCATTTCTGTAATTTATAAGTCTAAAGTGGTATTGAGTAATGTCTTTAATTTTCCAGTTATTGTTTTAATTCTCATTAGAATTTTGTGCCAATTAGTTAATTAGTAATAGCAGCATGGTTGTCTTTCTCATTTTCTCTCTTATGACATGAATTCTTTGGCCAGGCAAAATCTTAAGTCTTTTGGCAAAATTTACAGACTTGAAATATAGAGAAGTGTTTGGAGCTATGATAGCTTCATGGAAAATTTTGAGACAAGCAGGTTTGGAGGGAGGAGAAGAATGGATAAAAAATTCTTCTCAATGTCCATCGGAATTTTATCAAAATTTGAAACACATAGTTTGAACTTCTTCCCCTAAAATAGAAATTCAGATTATATTTCTTAACAGTGTTTAGGGATCACTTTTCTGTAGGTTTGACTTATTCATGAAAAAAATGTAAAGCAAATAGAAGCAAATGTTTCCAGTAAAACATCTTTTCTCATTAGGATAGGCACAACGAATTAGTCTCTATAAACAATTTTAATGAATAGGAATGAGTACTGATTTACTAAAGGATTTCTAAATATTAAGTGTTTTTGAATAGATTTCCTGTTGCTTTATTTCTTAGCACTTAACCCTCTGTATGTAAATCATTCACACAAATAGGTAGAGCAATAAGCATTTTAATCCAAGTGGAAAAACAAATACTTTTAAGTATAGGTAACAGAAAATAATGTGTTTTCCCAAGTTATTCTAGATCAAAGCCTCAAAATGGATCTATTCTGAGGTATTTCTACACAATAAAAAGAGGACTGGCTATCACTAAACCCACTAACTTGGCTTTTAAATTTTAGTCGTTGCTGGAAGAGTTCTTCATTGCTGTTTTCTCTCAAAATAAGCTGCTCTTATTTTCAAGCACATTGGGTACACCAGGGGAATCAGGTGTTCTTTTCTGTCACTGTTCTTAACAGAATAGATCTTTATTGCTGAGCAATTGTCGCTTCTGTTTCAGGGATTATCAAAAATACATCATAACTACAAGTCAACACAAAAAAATCTGTATGATGAAACATAACTAAGCGGCCAGCAGAGTATCTCAAAGGAATGTATTCTTATTTTATTATGGGAAAACCTTGATATATGAAATTAAAGATTATCATGAAGAATAAATACCATATTGATTAATATATTTAACATGAGCGTGGAGTTTACTGATTATTTATCTTCAAGAGCTGGAGTGACCTGGAAAAAAAAAAAAGCATGATGCTAATATCGATTTATGTATTTTTTTTAAAAAATGCACTAAGTATAGTTATTGTTGTTGTTTTAACAGCATGAAAGATGCGGGAGTAGGCCATAAGCAATGGAGGGGTCCCGTATCATCCACCTGCAAGCAGTGCCCGGAGGCCTATACCAACCCCGTGTGTGGTTCAGATGGTCACACCTACTCTTCTCAGGTAAAGACAGTCACAGTCATTTCATATGAAATATGCAATGTGTATTTACTGATTAACTGAATAAAATTATTAAGTCTCCCATGTACTCATCCAAATAATTTACTTAGCTTTTAAAACAGTGCAAATAATCTCACTGGTTTGGAATCTGATTTAATGCGTATTTGTCTCCCCTATATCAGAATTTTTAAAATTTGAAATACTAAAGTGGCGAACACTCTGGACCCTCCAACATTAAAAGCAACATTTCCTTTGTTGCAACTATTAAAGAGTTCAGAAATGTAACCGTGGCTTGCCCATAACGTTCACAATTATCATCATTATAACAACAATAGCAGCTACAATCTGCCATTATCATTACTTATTTTATCTCATATGTTATTTCTATAGTATTACTTTTAAGCCTCCCCAAATTCCTTTTAACAAATGAGAAGACTAAAGGTCAGAAGGATATAGCAAATTTCACCCATTTACTGACATTTAAACCAGTATGTATTGCCGTCTCTGATTTAGTGTCCATTCTTTCCTCTACATTATCTGCCTCTTTATTCAGTGTCCCCATATTACTCAAATATATAGGAGCTTTTAAGAACTTTACCGAATAAGACATTGATAAGTTTTCTTTGATTATGTGACAGAAAAGAATGTAGGCTCACAAGCTCTTACATGAAATTTTGAAGTCAGATCAATTTATGTATTATATTTTTTAAAACTAGATTTGTTTAAAAAAACAGTACAGTAGCATATTGAAATTTTGAGGCCAGATAAATTTATAAAATTAGATTTTTTTTAAAACTGTATTTGTTTTAAAAAAGAGTACAGTAGCATATTGAAATTTTGAGGCCAGATAAATTTATAAAATTAGATTTTTTAAAACTGTATTTGTTTTAAAAAAGAGTACAGTAGCATATTGTACTGTTTCCCTAGTGGGACCTTGCCCTATTATTAAACATATTAATATCTTACTAAGGAACTCTTTGAATTTCACATTACACAGAATATATGAAAACTATAAATTTCTTCAGTTCATATCTAAGTTTGCTTTCTGCAAGGAGAGTCCCAAAAATTTTTAGCTACCTGGACATTTTGTTTCATAGATACGTCTTTATGAGCCATCCCCTCTCTTCATAAATCTGTCCTCACAACTTAAACTTGCATTTGTAATTACTAATCTTCTCAATGGCGCCACAATGGTAAGATAGATAGATTGGGTCAATAAATGTACGCAGAGTACTTCTTTGGTGCTAAGTACTGTGTCATCTCCGTAAAGCTGCCATGTGCTTATTTGCTGACCTTCTAAAGATGTGCATTGCTAGGAGAGAATGGAGAATGTTACTGGTCATTTCAGTACGACCTTGATCTTGGTGATGAATCTTGGTCCAGAGTCCCAGCTTTGCGAATTAGGAAAATTCATGCTTTCAGCACAAGAAAGAATGAATATATCTCTTATTTTCAAATCCTACGTGAAAACGTAAATCACTACACTGATTTATTCAATGAGAATGAGGTTGCAGATTGTAATATTCAAATTGGTGGGTAGAGCTACATGGCAAGCAAATTTTCATCTCGGCTGCACTCGATGAACACTGATGGTTGCACAGGTTGAATCAAGGGAGAGACTAGTTTTCACTGGCATCTAGCTAAAATAAACCTGTCATTCTCAACATTCGAAGTACGTGTGCGGGAGGATGCTTGCATCCAGGGTGTCTCTGGAGCACGCTAACATTAGCCCCCATCTATTTGTTTGGGGCTCTCTTAAGGATGCTCCTGGTAGATGGTCAAGTTCTGTATAATTGGCAACCCTGGGTGGCCCAGCGGGTTTTCACCTGCCTTTGGCCCAGGGCGTGATCCTGGAGTCCCACGTCGGGCTCCCGGGATGGAGCCTGCTTCTCCCTCCTCCTGTGTCTCTGCCTATCTCTCTCTCTCTCTCTCTCTCCATGTCTATCATGAATAAATAAATAAAATCTTTAAAAAAAAAACAAGTTCTGTATAATTTAGTTTCACAGAGCACGAAGTTACAATCATAAGTGATTTTTTCCTTTTGGGACCACACAGGAGGTCTTGCTTGATGATTGTGGAGAAATACAACCATATTCCCACCTCAGATTAAACATGCCTGTCTCAGGTAGATTAATTCACATATATTTCCACGGAACAATCTGATGGAACAATTCCATTGTTCCATTGTACTAAGCATCTTCAAAGACTCCCCAGCTTACAAATCGTATGGTTTTATAAATATTGTTAATAAAACCATTCTAAATAATTCATTGAATTTTGACCATTCTGAGTAATCCATTGGATGATAAACCATTGCATTATTATTTTAATATTTATTTGCGTACATGCCTTGTTGACAAGAAGATGTGAAAAGAACACGGCTCAAAGAATATAAGCTTTTAGTAAAACCCAAATCACCACCCTCATTTCTAATGATTGATTCTAATTGATTCTAATTTAACTTGGTGATTTTTCCACTTTGGACCACCAATACTAATATGCTGAGCTGTGTAAAACAATGCAAACTAAGTGGAGATCTTAGCCCAGTAAGAACTTCTATTAAACAATCCTTAATAATGTTTTTTAGAAGTTTATTGGCTTAAAATTCAAAATAAGGCCCTTAGCTTTTTTCTTTTCTTCTCTCTTTTCTTTTTTTTCTTTTCTTTTCTTTTCTTTTCTTTTCTTTTCTTTTCTTTTCTTTTCTTTTCTTTTCTCTTTCTTTTCTTTTTTCTTTTTCTTTTCTTTTTTTCTCTTTCTTTTCTTTTCTTTTTTTTCTTTTCTCTTTCTTTTCTCTTTTCTTTTCTTTCTTTTCTTTTTTTTGCTTTTCTTCTTTCTTTTCTTTTCTCTTTCTTTTCTTTTTTCTTTTCTGTAAGACAGAGTATTACCGGTACTAGATTGAGAACAAAGACCACAGAGGCAAATGCCTTATTGAGATGGTAATTTTATTATTTTTCCAGCATCCAATTACCTGGGGATGAAAACAGAAGATTGGTGCAGGAGTCACAGGATATTTATTTTGGTTCTTGGCTCACTCATCTTTGTCAATAGGCTCAGCAAATTCTGACAGATGGAGATTTAAACAGCTTTGAGCAAACTCAGGGGCATTTGAGCTCACTGTAATGGTGAACTCCAAGTTCTAGGTTTAGTATGGTTCATAAAGCTCCTTGCTTGAGGTTTCTGATCCCTCAGCTGAGTATTCTCAATATGTTAAACACTGGTCAGAAGCCAGGTGCTTATAGTCCGGGGTGTGGGACCCCTCGCCCCTTCCAGGATGGAAGCCCAGGCCTGAGCTCTTGGTCTCTGTACCATCTTTCTGTATTTTGGCTCCCTTGCATATCCATTTGTTTGTCCGTTGTTTGTTTGTTTTACTATTGCAAATAATCTTCCTTCAGGTTCTTTTTTAGACCCACTGCATTCCCTCAGTAGCTTCAGCTCAATTTATGGAGAGGAAATTATAAATCACGCTTCCACTGTACAACTTAACTGGAGATGAGGTCATCACAAAGTATAATAGGTGCAGGAGTTGAGGGTTGGGCTGAGAAAGAGGTTATCACAAGGTAGCCAAAGGGAGACTTTTTAGTCAAATGCCCTAACTAAGATATAATTTTGGAAAGTATTTCTCATTACTCAGTTTTAACCGACTTGGAATAATTATTTTATTGGAGTTCAAGCTCTGAGATTGTCAGCTTGTCTAGAAATCCTCAGCAGAGTATTTAAAAAATGTATACACACAAAAAAAGGAATAGATGAAAATTTATGAAAAAAAATTGATTTACTTGAAAAAAATATTGGGACTTTTGTAATTTCTGTAAGAACTGTTTTTGTAACATCTGATTTCTTCCCGTTTAAAAAAAAATGATTGACACTTTTAATAGAAGCCTAGCTCATCTTTCTTTTTAAAAGAACAAATATTTTCTGAATTCTTTTGAATTCAGCAATGCCAGAAAAATCAAAATATAAGTCTATTCAAGGTTACTTGAGAGGTAATCGTTCCTGAAATTGACACAAAAGATAAAGGTCTTTGTTTCTTTACTTGAGGCGAAGTCTATTTTGAGTGTATTGCTTCAGTAAGGCCTAGGAGCTGTTCTCCAATATAGCATCCATAAGACCACGGCAATAATTGTCTAAAATGGATGATACATTTGCTGGGCCGAAGTCAATAAATAATAATCATGTTTTAGAATTCAACATGGCATCGGTAATACCAACTCCCTGGGGACAACACACTGGGTGATTTTGGACTTTTTTTTTTTTTTTTCATATTTAGTCACATACTCCTTGGCAATTGAACTTAGTAATGGTGAGTTCTGGGCACCTGGTGGCTCCACGGTTGAGCGTCTGCCTTCGGCTCAGGACATGACCCCAGGGTCCTGGGATCAAGTCCCACGTCAGGCTCCCCGCATGGAGTCTGCTTCTCCCTCTGCTGTGTCTCTGCCTCTCTCTCTCTCTCTCTCTCTGTGTTTTGTGAATAAATAAATAAAATCTTTAAAAAAATGGTGAATTCCTTAGGAATTAACATTGTAAGAAACTGTGTGTGTGTGTGTGTGTGTGTGTGTGTGTGTGTGTTGAGGGAAAGCAAGCAGAAAGTTAACCATTTTGTACTAAAGCTCCCAACTCTGGCTACAGACATGCTACTTAAGTTGGTTTGGGATGAGATCCTGTGAATCTGAATTTTAAAAGCTCCTCAAGCAATTTTTATATGTAGGCGTAGTTGAGAACCACTATTGGATCTCTTCACACTGCTGCTTTTAAGTTCTTTTTTTATTTTTATTTTTATATATATTTTTTTTTTATAAACTAGAAAAGTAGCATTCATGGAGAAGCATTTACTTTTTTTGTTGCAACTTGAGAACATCACATTTTGTTTTCTCATTTTACTGCCATGTCTTATTTTTCTTTACTTTTCCATATTTGAGGCATTCTCTTACTTTCTCTTAGTTAATAGTTGCTAATCCTAGTAGCTCCTTGTACATTTCAAAAGATCCAGCATTTCCGGACACCTCACCATGCTGATGTGTTCTATCTATTAGTATTTAGTATTTCATTACCCTGTGTCACTGCCTCTGGATGCTTTGAGCGGAGATGATTTTATGTTGGAAGATCCACATTCTGAAATCCATGTGCACGGTTTCCGTTTGAACCGTTTCAGGGCAGCTTCCCTGTGGATCGTGCCTTTGGCTCAGGCTTGCCGACTTGACCAGGACCACAGCTCCAACATGTTAGCTGGTCACTGACGGGGACAAGCTCGTAGTAAACCCCTGCACATTAAAGGAAATCATGTGACGGGACTTTATCATAAAATCTCAGATTTGAAAGGAACTCAACAGCACACAAACTTGTGCACAACGTGCAGGTGCCTGATAAGGGATCATGTTCTATGAAACACGGGTCTGCATTTGTGGGGCAATCTGTCAGAAAGACTCTGGTTCTCACATCAATTTGGCTTCCAACACTCCCTGTTCCTACCCCCTCGGCGTATATTGAGGCACACAAGGCAAACTCTGTTGTCTTCCATTGTTGGGAAATAAGTGAATTCCTAGATTTTCACTTAAAATGGAGCAAGAATCTAAAAGACACCCTAATAGGTAGACTGTTACTTCATTTTAACAAAACCCAGTTACTGGCCTTTTAGAAGTTTTTTGTGTATATTTATTTAGATATGGACTTTGTAAAGAATATTCATCTTCACTGACGCAGAGACATTCAACATTGTGTTCATGGAAACCTGACCCTGTAATTTGCATTGATATTGAAGCATTAAGTCATATTTAATTAAACTATATAATTATGATATTAACTTATTGGAATAGACATTTGGAGCAAAAAAAGTGAAGTGATGGTAAACATAAAACTCAGCTGACAGAAATGAGAAAGTTTGGAGTCATTTATTAGTGTTAAGTGTTTAGCATGCTATGGACATCAGTTATTTCCCTGGAGATCAATTGAGGGTGAAATTCCAATATAATTGTCTTATTAACAACAACAAAAAAAAATTTGCTCAGGAGAAACTAACTAATATATTCTTCTTGTGTAAATATTACATTTGTGGTTAAATTTGATCACCAAATGAAGGTGAAATATAATTTCTTAACCAGTTGAATATGAACAAGTAGAAATAATCACTGAACTTTTATAATCCTAACATATTTTCTAGGAAAAAATCTGTGTAAAAATAAATTCTAATTATTTGGCTTTTCAATCCTGAATTTATATTATTCTCAGAATATTCTATATGTATGGATATAAAATGTTGAGCAGTTAGTGTTTTATATATACTTATTCATATTATTAGTGTATTTAAGTGCACACATAAAGGTAAGGGAAATACCCCTTTATATTTCTCATATCCACATCTTTTTGGCTTCCAGAGAATTTTCCTATAAGTGCACCACCCCGTGAACCATTCCAATGAATATGATCAACAGATGCTGAGACCAAATCCACTCAGTGTATCTTATGCAACATTTAATTAAGGCTAAAAATAAATAAATAAATTAATTAATTAATTAATTAATTAATTAATTAATAATAATAATTAAGGCTAATAGCTAGGAAGCTCCAAGTAGAAGAATGAGGCCAATCTGCGTACAAAATCAACCTCAACAATGTCCCCCTTCCCCACTCTGGGGTCCTGGCCCAACCACCTGAACAAATCCCATAAACCATCAATTTACCTTGGCAATCTAGGTGGCTTTGTCTCAATTTTCTTTCTTAGTCCTTCTACTTGGCTTGAGGACTGAACCCAGAAATAGCAGGGTATGTTGGTGATTCCCCAGACCCCACTTGGCCTACAAGGAAGAATCTAGGACAAGTATCCAAAAACAACAACAACAACAAAACCCCAACCCTGATCAGTGAGTCAGGGGTGGCCTGGACGCCTTCTAGGAGCACGGTGGTATCATTGCTCACTTACTGCCAGTAAGAGCTACATTCTTCTGGAGACACAGATGGACAGGACATCAAATGTGACCTTCCAGCCACCTGGAAGACATTTGATTTTCCAATTGAATTAGAGTAATTGATTCTACTCCTTGGTTTTGGAATGATGCTTGCAAGCAGTCCGCTCAATCTGCCCTATTTTCTGAAGCTACCAACTGTTGGCATCCAGCCGTGTGGATGACTGAGAATGGAGGTGGGCAAGACGTCAGGAGGTACTGGCAGGTGCTTTGTGGGGTGGTTCGGGAGCTGGTGCCCCTTTCTCTTGCTGAAGGACTCATAGGGGAGGCAGAATGGAGAAGGAAATGTCTAGGCAAAGGAAAATACAGCAGTTAAACTTAAGGTACTTGTGGGGATCCATGGATGGCTTAGCGGTTGAGCGCTGCCTTTGGCCCAGGGCGTGACCCTGGGGTCCCGGGATCGAGTCCCACGTCAGCCTCCCTGCATGGAGCCTGCTTCTCCCTCTGCCTCTTTCTCTCTCTCTCTCTCTCTCTCTCTATGTCTATCATAAATAAACAAAAATAAATCTTTAACAAAATAAAAAAATGTACAGAAACACAGGAGATCTAAATGAATTTGTCCTCTAATACTACAAACAAACAAACAAAAAAAACAAAACAACAGTAGCTCTACAGTGCCAGAAAAACTAGATTCTCCAATAAAAGTCATAGAAGGTGAAGAGGGTTACTACAAAATTATTATTATGGTAATTCACCTGGAAAATCTAATAGAATAAATCTAATCCTGTACGTATATATAAAATGGTTTCAAGATCTATAAAGGGGGGGGTACCTGGATGGCTCAGTGGATTAAGCATGGCTTAATCGTGCTCTCAGGGTCCTGGGATCAAGCCCTGCTCAGCGAGGAGTCTGCTTCTCCCTCTCCTTCTGTCCAATCCCTTGCTCGCTCTGTCTCTCAAATAAATAAATAAAATCTTTTAAAAAATCTGTAAAGCAATTTCTGCAGGAAGACCTTCCCAAATCTCACTCACACCTTGTGAGATTCCAGCACTCTTCTCTCAGTAATTAGTGGAGCTACAGCGAAAGAAAGAAATAGAAAGAAAGAAAGAAAGAAAGAAAGAAAGAAAGAAAGAAAGAAAAGAAAGAAAGAAAGAAAGAAAGAAAGAAAGAAAGAAAGAAAGAAAGAAAGAAAGAAAGAAAGAAGGAAGGAAGGAAGGAAGGAAAAGAAAGAAAAAAAATAAAATAAAAATAAAAAAATAAAAAATAAAAAGAAAGAAAGAAAGAAAAGAAAAGAAAGAAAGAAAGAAAGAAAGAAAGAAAGAAAGAAAGAAAGAAAGAAAGAAAGAAAGAAAGAAAAGAAAGAAAGAAAGAAAGAAAGAAAGAAAGAAAGAAAGAAAGAAGAAAGAAGAAAGAAAGAAAGAAGAAAGAAAGAAAGAAAAGAAAGAAAGAAAGAAAGAAAGAAAGAAAGAAAGAAAGAAAGAAAGAAAGAAAGAAAGAAAGAAAGAAAGAAAGAAAGAAAAAGAAAAAAAAAAAGTTGGGTTCCTTTCCTCCCCTCCCCAGCCCAATGTCAGTGGATCCACTGCTCAGTAGTCAATACGGAAGCGTTGAACTTTATGATATAGCTTGGAGGTGTGGGGGGTATTTAGTGGGGAATGTTCCTGGAATTTCTGTGCTGAAGAGATGGCCTGCAAGCTGTGAGATTGGTTCTCTGGGGCATTTGAGAAAATAGAGTGATCGTATAAGTAAATCTGTTTCTTGTTCTTGGAGAAAGTACTTAAACAAACATGGAAAATGGGAGGGTGGAAAGAATCCTGAGATGGTGGATTGGAACTAGAGGTCTCAGTATGAACTCATGTTGAGTTGTGTGTGTGTGTGTTTTATTAATTTTTTTAAAAAATAAGTATTAATATATATGAATATATATATTAAGATATATATATAGAGAGAGACACTTGGAATTAGTTGTAGATGTATTTGTATGCATGTGTATCCTAGAAGGATACTTATAATATTCAATAAATTATTGAATATTACTGTTTACTTATAATATTCAATAAGTTATTGACTTCTGTTTACTGTTTACTTAGAATATTCAATAAATTATTGACTTCTGACAGGTTAACTAGTTGGCTTCAGCTATATCCGTCTCACCTATCCTTGTTTTTCCTTGTTATCTTCACCTTTCCTTTATAAACTCATTCCTCGTAACGTCTCAAGCACCCCAGTTCATGGGTCCAGCCTCTTTTCCATAGTCAACATTGCGTGATTCTTCTTCTCCAAAGGTGTGCGCTGAGCTGTAGGCTTAGATGCACATGGATTCCTGTAGTGAGTCCACAGATGACGCTTTGGAAGTTGCGTCTTCCCAAGTTACTCCCTCGGGTTTACTCAAGAAGGGGGCTTTACACCCTGGAAAAACTAAGTTCTGTGTGATTGTGTCTTTGGGTCAAAACAAAGTGCATCGACTTTTCCCTGTCTTTCCCTTCCAGCACGTTCCAAAGTATATCGCTGCTACCAGTGCATAATAAAACTGTGTAGGGGCTACTGACCGTGAAGCATATATCTTGGCAATAAGAACAGTCCATAATTTTAAATAGGTTCATGGTATTTCTTAAGCATGTTAAACAGGAAATTTCCTCAAGCTTTATGTTCATTGAAAGAGTTAAGTTTTTAAAACTAATCAAAAAATAAATAAATAAATAAATAAAAATAAATAAAAAAATAATAAAACATAAAAATAAAATAAAACTTAAACTTAATAATAAAAACTTAAGTGTGTAAAGCCCACAGGCATTGAAATGTATGTCCAAGCTACCACCCCTTAGTATTTATATATTTATAGGATTGTTAAAATCATTGACAGCAGTGAGGTCTTTCTTCCATCTTTTCACTTGTTAGCTAAATTTAACTTTCTGTCCTGAATCTTTCATCTCCTTGCATGTTCTTTTAAAATACATCCCTTGTTATTTATTGCTATTCTTTTTATTTATTAGTTTTTAAAGACTTATTTATTCACTTGAGAGTGAGAGAGCACAAGCACGCATGTGTGAATGGGAGGACAGAGGGGGAGAATCTTCAAGTAGACTCCCCACGAGGGAAGAGCCCCACGTGGGGTTTACTCCCGTGACCCACGCGATCATGACCTGAGCTGAAACCAAGAGTCAGCTGTTCACCTACTGAGCCACCCAGGTGCCCCTTATTGCCATTCTTTAAAAAAAAATTCACTTCCATTTATATCTGAAAAATAATTTTTTCTCACATATCACCCTAATTTTTTGGAGTACTTGGTATAATGACTTTCTATTCTCATCCATTTCTTAATTATCTTTAACCACTCTGCACCCTCTGGAAAAGTCTGAGCTGTTATCTGTCAAAGCCCATATTTTATACTAACACAAATGATGAAAATAAAACTCAATAGTTAAAATGACTTCATTAATGTTATGTATATATTATATCAATCACCAAACAATGTGATTGAAACTATTACTGATAATTGAAAGCAACATTTGTCTGGAGTAATTTAAACAAGAATTTTGGTTTGATGACAAAATTGAGTAAAACCTGTAAAAAGGAGATAATTGTAAAGTAAGCACACCATATATATATATTTATTTTATTTTTAATTTAATTTAATTTTATTTTATTTTATTTTATTTTATTTTATTTATTTTATTATTTTTTTATTTTATTATTTATTTGACAGAGAGAGAAAGAGAGGACAAGCAGGGAGGGGGCAGAGGGAGAAGGAGAATGATGCTCCCTGCTGACCAGGGAGCCTGATATGGGGCTCCATCTCAGGACCCCGGGGGTCATGACCTGAGCAGACTTCAATGGATTGAGCCACCCAGGCACCCCTATATTTTTGATTCTTAAAGTTTTTATTTCTAAAAAAAAAATTTTATTTATTCATGAGAGACATACACAGAGAAGGAGAGAGAGAGAGGCAGAGACACAGGCAGAGGGAGAAGCAGGCTCCATGCGGGGAGCCCGACATGGGACTCGACCCTGGGACTCCAGGACCACGCGTTGGGCCGAAGGCAGGTGCTAAACCACTGAGCCACCCAGGGATCCCCTGATTCTTAAAGTCTTTAAATATATTACCAGATTTTGCAGTCTGAGGACACCTCTTTACAGCAACAGCGTAACAAGGAGGAAAATGCACAGATGAACACTGCATTGTGCACACAGATCACAGAGTCAGAGACCCTTGACAGCACATGATCTTAGAACTCGACTAGATAAGTTGTATCCTCAGGAGTCAGATTTCTTTATATGCAGATATTCAGTCTCAGCTGAGGTGAGGAAGTATGCAATCTGGACATTCTTGGACTACATTGGATTGAATTGAGTTTAGCGCAGAATGTAGTATAACCGTCCCATGCACAGACTCCGATACTCTTCAAAGAGAAACCACCGCAAACACAGTATTGCCTTAGTTCTGAGTCCGTAATCCATGTGTCCAGTCGCTTTCTCCTTGGCATGTCCTCATGGTGCACTACAAGATACTGTAAGGTCTGTGTCAAATGAGAAATTTCTTTTTGATATTGATATTGAATTCTTTTTTCTTATTGATATCTTTTTGATATTTTAAGGTGCATTTAATTTGAGGAGAAAAATAAGATATATGTAATAATAATTCCTATTTAGAAAATTAGGGATATATTGATTCAAAGAATATACTACATCTAAGAGAATGTGTTCAGTAAAATAAGATTTAAATATATGTTTGTTGCCTTATGTTTTCCTGACTGTTCTGCCTAGTTGGATGGCCTAGTTGCCAACCAGTACAATATTTTAACTGGTTCATGACTACATGATAGGGATTATAAATTTGTTAACCTGGGTTAAAGAGTCCTTACTGTGCTCATGTCATCTTATGTCAGGTTAAATTCATCTAGTCTTTATAATATCCAATTTATAGATGTCTGATAGAAACAGTTTGAAGAAAAAAAAACAGTTTGAAGTGTAAAGAATAAGGGGAAATTTACTTGCTTACCATTTAGCCTTAAAGATTGCTTAAATTCAGGACTTTAACATTCTTAGGACTTTGTTGGTCCTTTTCTCATTTTGATTTTGCTTAATAGCATCTGTACTCACGTCTCTAGCGTTGTCCCAGTAAAGGATCTACCTCTCTTTCCTCAGCTCTGAATTAAATATAAGAAGTTGCCTCTAACCTGTCTCCTGTCACAGGACTTTGGCCCTGTGGTAAGGGTGGTTCGCTATGACATTTGTGTATGAAAATTAGTTTTCCAAAAGAGAGTCTCTGGTGAGAAAAGGAGACAGTTGCCCCCAAATAAATGGGATGTTATTTCTTAATGAAAAGTAGAGTCACAAAAGGGAAAATAATTGTGTAGTGTCCACTTCAGTTCATAGGGTTGCCGAAGGTTTTTGCTATGCTCCACTCCTTGCTTGCTATTTATGCTACCATAATAAGGTGATTATAATTGGCAAATCCCAATGAATGAATGGATTCAAGTCTAAATCAAGTCTTTTTTCCTCCTTTGGTTGTCTTTGCCTGGGAAACATCAGAGTAGCGATCAGAAAAACTCAAGTGGAGAATATGTGCTATGGGAGCTACGAGGAATTCTATTCATGAGCTCTCAGGTTGTGTCTAAGATATTGGTTGTCTAAGGTATTAAAGATATATAATGTAATATATTAGTCAATCCAAAGTAGATTAAAACAAACACTAAAATAAAGTGATTTATAACATTCCAAATTCCCAATTTATTCTTTTCAATTGAATCAAAATGTTTATCACTACAATAAGAGGCTGAACATTGTTGCTCTCTTTAGCTACTGCTAATTATATACTTGTTTTAAGTGAGAGGCACCGTACAGTAGTACTCCAATCCCATTTGTAGCCATGCATTTTTGATCAGTTGCCTGTTTTCTAAATTTCACTTGAAAGACTTATTTGTAAAACATATACCTATCTTAACCTCATTGATCAAAATATAATGCATCAAAACTGCTTAACACGATGTTTGACCCACAGGAAGACCACAGTGAAAGTTTCATTTATAAACTGTATTTTGTTATTTTTGCTGATTTGTTTTTTTCAGGATTTTTTTTTTCTGGATAGTTTAAGTAGTTATGGCAAGTAGTTTATACCTACGATTGTTTTTATCTTATATGCATTACTCTAATGAATGACCAAGAAAAAAATTCCTAAGGAAATATGGACAGATCTTGAGATTTAGTTAGTTATTCATTGTCTTCACTGTCAGGCCAGAACCTAAACCAGGACACTATTGACATTTGAGGTCAAATGCCAGCAGCAATCCCTCCCTCACAATTGTGACAAACAAAAATGTTTCCAGATTCCCCCAGGGGCAAAATCACCCCGAGAACCTCTAATGTAAGCCCTACAATAAGGCCGTGGTGATTGCATCTTTTAAAAATCTGTAGTCACAGCCTGTCCCAGGGTTTATTACCCTGATGGTTGGAGTCTTTTCTATGAGCAGATCAGATCTCCCCTATAATGAGGTCATATTTTCTTCTTTGTTCCTGTGATTAAACAAATGACTTTAACTTACTTTCTCGGACAAGTGTCAACTTTGACCAATGAAAAATCATTCGGGGGCTTGCTATTCACAATAACTCCCAACTTAAGTATTCTCAATACCAAGGTCTTAGATAATCAGGAATGCATTAATCATGTCTTTCCTTACAAAATTTCCATTTTTTTTGGTAATTATAAACTAATGAGGGTGCCCTTTATGTGATATTTTAGTTCACTTATACCTTTATAAATATTTCAGCTTTGTGATAATTAAGTAAATTGAATGTCATTAATTAGAAATCCAATCAGGGGATGTAGCTAAAAAAATATTTTTAAATAGTACTTTTAAGGTCCTAAAATTGAGTAAAATTCTTCACAATGATGTTTTTTCTTCAAAATCAATCCATAAATAAATAAAACTAAATGGTTTTCTGATTATAGGAAGCTAGATTCTTATAACTATAAACATGGAGTGGATTTGCTATCCTTCTGATTCTGTTGGTCTTCACAGAAATTTACACAGAAAACAAAGTGTTTGGTAGAATCATGATGAAAAAGAAATTGTCTTATTTATTAAATAATTCTTTTTCAAAGCTGTAATTTCATCATATGCAAATTGAGACAGCTTTGAACATTCTTGTTCTATCAAAGAAAGCTATCTAAAAGGTAGAACTTTTTTTAACTAGCAACTCATGTATTTTTGTTGTTCATTCCATTTTTTTGAGCTTTCATTTTCTTTAAATAAAAAAAAAACACTTAAATCACATTTAGAATGTAAATGAGTATGGCATAACAGACGTTTGAAGGGAGCTAACATATTTTCAAATTTTAAAATTCAATATTAGCAATAATTAATATTGACTTTTGGCTTTGTTCACATACCATTTATAAATGTTTTTGAATTTTTCTTAAATTATGTCATGAGTCAGAATTTGATGAGATATGGGGTTCTGGAATATTTTTGGGGGGTTTCTGGAATATTAAGCTAAAAGAAGTTACAGTAAAGAAGTATTGCATTTGAAGTCTCAGTTTTGTATGACTTATCTGGCTGCCATTAAAATGCTAGTAATTTCTTATCTATTTGTACTTTTGATCAACCATTGGGCATTTTAATCACATTTAAAATTCACTATGATTTTACAAACCAAAATCATTTCCTTCGTTTACTGAAACATCAAATAATAAAAAATAATGATTTCTTTGAAAGAGTTTGTTCCTCCAAAACAACCCACTAAGTCACTACAAATACATTCCACGTGTAATAATTTTAACTCATTTGTTGAAAGGCTAGTTATGAATTTTGCTTGTCCATTAGAAAGTTATTTGACAAAGAAAAAAATGTACAGATATGAGTAATCTGATTAGTCATTGGATGTATTCAGTCCTTCTTAGTATCAGCTGAAGCTGAATTAAATTAGTCATTGGTGCATTTGTCGATTGGAGCCAGAAAGTCTGCCCTACTTAATTTTAAAATAATTTGCACTGAGTAAATTTATGGACAGAGGCACTAAAGAAATCACATTACTTCAGAATTAGCAAGATCTATTTCCTGTAGACTAGGAGGGTAATTGTTGCCTCTTAAAAGATGGAGTAGGTTTACAACTTTTAAATCATGTCCAACCATGCAGTTATGAAATAATTAACCATGAGTTAAGGATACTCAGGATTAAAACGCTACGAAAGGTACTATTTACAAAGAAAATCAAAACGAAATTCAGCTAACCTGAAGAAAACAAAACGGAACTTCATGTGCCATAATAATGTTGGCTGGCTGGTTTCATTGAGACTCTGTTGGCATCTTAGAGCCCCGTCCGTGGTAGCTGCTGCTTTAGGGAAAAAACCACCCGTTTGATTCTTAACACTCTGTAGATTCACTGTTATTATTCCAGTTATTCATATGAGAAAATCAAAGCTGAGAACGTCTAAGAAACTAAGTCCAAGTGCCACACTTCAGAATTAGTTGGTGCTCCTAGACGTGAAATCAGGTATAAGGCGCTGCATTCCATACTGTTCTTACTCACCTGTCTTTTCCGTACCACGTGTACTAGAATCACTAGCGCGCTATTGTCCCTTTCTTGACTTTCTATTGATATAACTAAATGTCTCTAAATATATATATTTTTTTCTCTTTCTATACAGTGCAAACTAGAGTATCAGGCATGTGTCTTAGGAAAACAGCTCTCAGTCAACTGCGAAGGACGCTGCCCGTGTCCTCCAGATAAGCCCACAGGTCCAAGCAGAAGGGTTAAGAGAGGTAAGTGATGAAAACTTATCTGCAGTGTTAGGGTCATTTTTGTCAATAAAATGTTTTGCAGTAGATGTTGCCATCAAATACAAAATGAGGGTTCCTATCCGACAGTAATCATGGTGTACATGTAGGGTTTTCGTTTTTGTTTTCTTTTGTTTTTAATCTCAAGCTTTGTAGCAAGTAATAGTTTTCTACAGATTTCTATTTATCTTGATAGTAACAGTCGGATGCTTCTTTTCTACATGTTCACCATATATAAGAAACCTAAAGCAATACCTTCTATAAATTATTGTGTCTAAAATGTGTTGACATTCCTTTTTGTTCTTTTGGGAGAAAATCAGCGGTAAAGTAGTAAGTGATAAAGTAGTTTGATCGGATGTGAAACTAGTCACTTAGTACAAACGTTTTATCTATTTATTTATTTTTTATTTATTTATTTTTTTAGTACAAACGTTTTAAAATGAAAATGTCTACCCCACATATTCTGTGTGTGTATGTGTGTGTGTGTATTTCATACTGGAATGATTTCATAAATTAAAGTTTCTTTTGGTTAGGCCTAGAGTCCTTAAATCTTTCTTTTTATGGTTTTTTTGTCTAATAATAGAATAATGAAATACATTTAACTTCCCATGTGCTGTTGTATGATTTGACCTTATGTATATTATTTATTATAGTTTACACGGTGTTACTTAACATGTTTGAGGTACCCTTGATGCCTTTAAAAATATCTCTATGGCTGTTTGTTTCAGTTCTTTAGGTAAGGAAGGAAATGTAGGGAATAGATGTTCCTTTGGTCAAAGATCCATTTTATAGGGCATTAACTATATCTTTAGCTATAGGTAAGGAAGGAAATGTAGGGAATAGGTGTTCCTTTGGTCAGAGATCCATTCTATAGGGCATTATTGTCAACATCTATCATGTATTTTATTACCATGTGAATCTCATAACTTAATAGTCGTTATTGTGTGTCCTTAATGCAAAGAATTGGGTGTTGCCTTCTTTTATGAAAAGCACAGATATTGATTTTCAGATACAAAAAAATCTTAGTTATTATGAAGTCTGATATAAACTACGTATTTTCTTAAGCGTGGCATACTTGATATTCCATGTTATAGTACCGTGATTAATATTTTGTCAGAGATAAAGGGTTGTCTTAAAAGTTTTTCTCTAAAATCCGGTTAGTTAACATCCAGCGTGATATTAGTTTCGGGTGTACAATATAGTGATCATAAAATTTTTGAACTTTAATCATGCCACTTATATTGGTCTTTACTCATTAGGTAATATTTAGGAGAATTTAAACATAAAAACCTGTGTTATCATATCACCTTTAAGAAGACAGAGAAGCCAATTTGAATACTCAAGTCAATTGATTTGCAAATTCATGGTAAGCTGGTCCTGGAATGGAGGCAGTGTGCGCCCAGGGGGGTGGTGGAAGGAAAGGTCTGGGCTGCCTCCCAAGAGGCCCTTCCTGAAGCCTCACCTTGGTCCCTTAGTCCAGCCTGTGGTCGGGGTCAGGCCTTGCTTCCTCTGGGCCTGCCCACCCCAGGCCCCAGGCCACTGCTTCTAGCACAGTCCAAATAAGGCTGTTCAGCAGGACCTTGACTATATCAATCAGCCCCAAAGAGCTGAGAGCTAATTAGAGTCTCCCTTCAAGTGAACAACTGCAGGGTCCCTGCCTTCCTCCAGCCCCCTCCCTGTGTGCATGACTGAAGACCTGTTCCTCTGAAAGTCGCTCCAGGCCCAAAGCAAACCCCACCTGGGTGCTCAGTGCTCAGTGTCCCAGGCTCCTTGTCTTCAGTGGAGCCTCTTAGGGAATCTCTGAAGGGCACCGTGGCCAGTGGGTCCCTCTGCACCCCCGCCCCACCAGGTGTCTCTCGGACAGGCTTCTCCGCTCTGAACTGGCTCCTGCACGAGGAGTCCTGTGTGGAGTGGACCGGTGTGCCCGGGCCTCCCACCAACCCGCCGACCGCACGGGGACCGGATGTGCTTTAGGTGGAGGGGACGCGCGTGAGCAGAGGGGCCCGTGGGAATGAACAGTGCTCGGCCTCAGCTGCCCCCCTCTCTGCACCGTGATTGCCCCGACCCGGCCACAAGGAAACGTCCTTGAAGTCGTGTGGTCGGGGGAGAAAAGGTCATTTGTGTTCAACTGCGTGTGGGAAGAGTTTAAAACGACCCCGTTCTGAGGCACTGTCAGGGCACAGCGAGTGCAGGGTGTGCCAGCTGCTGTGCAAGAGCAGGACAGGACACTGTGCAAGTGGTTTGTCCGCCGAGCCGAAGGCCTGGACACCTGGGGCCGAAAACTTGGTCCAGTGCCCTTCGGCTGTGTCACCTGCTGCTCACACGGGAGGCGCGTGTGCCCCAGGCCGACCCGGCGCAGGGGGCTCCCCCTCCACAGCTTCTCGGTTTAGACAAAAGGAAGGAAGGAACTACCGGCGATGGGGTGGCTTGCACCTCGTCCCCACCTCCCTGCATTTGAGGCCAGGTGGACGCCACCTTATGTGTTCTCTGCGTTAAAGCAGAGTAAATTCCCCAAAGCCACGTGTAGTATGTAAGAACTAATAAAATTCATTTCCTTTACGAAGTAGAAAAATTAATTTCTCCTCCGTTCTCCTAACGTAGACGATAACGGATTTGCATAAACTGGTCCAAGTATATGCATCCGAGCAACAAAGATTTTTGAATGGCTTACATTTTTTGAAATTCCAGATTCTGAATGTACGCAGGTAAATAAGCATGGCCCGTCTTCAATCAGTAGCTAAAACATACATTTCCTTTAATCTCAAGTTGGACTGTTCTAATCCCCCCCAAATACTTTTCAAAAATGATTATATGTTCTATATGGCTATTATGGTTTTCTTTTTTTTTTAAGATTTTATTTATTTATTCATGATAGACATAGAGAGAGAGAGGCAGAGACCCAGGCAGAGGGAGAAGCAGGCTCCATGCAGGGAGCCTGATGTGGGACTCGATCCCAATACCCCGGGATCACACCCTGGGCCAAAGGCAGGCGCCAAACCGCTGAGCCACCCAGGGATCCCCTGGTTTTCTATATCGAATCTCTTAAAAATTCATTAATTTTAAATATGACTCTAATGCTTTTTACTCTGACCCCAGTATCCGAATAAACACCCTCACACACCTCCATAATTTGACATCTTGAATTGGAGAGGAGACAGCAACAGAATTGGCGGAGAACTCACAAAGAGATGTCAACATTACCAAAAAGATAAAAGAACATGTGTTGATGAGGCCGTGGAGGAAGGGGAACCCTTGTAAGCTGTTGGCGGGACTGTAAGTTGGTGCAGTCACTGTGGGAAACAGCAGGGAGCTTCCTCTAACCTTAAACAAAGAACTACCATCCGACCTGAACACCGCTTCTGGGTAGGTACCCAGGGAAGTGAAATCAGCACCTCGAGGGGACGCCTGCATGTCCACGCTCACTACAGCATCATTTATAAGATCTGGGACCGATCCAGGTGTTCAGTGAGGATGGGTAGAGGAACCGTGACCCCTGGTATTCCATCCTGTGTATGTACTAGAACACAAGACTCTACCAAGTGCAGCAACGTGGAGGAGCCGGGACAGCACTGTGCAGCTGCCGTCGCCCAGAAGAAGAAAGAGAGACACTGGGTGATCCCTGTTTCATGCAGAATCTAAAAAAAAAAAAAAAAAAAAAAAAAAGTTGAATGCATAGAACCAGAGACGAGAACAGTGGTTGCCAAGGGCGAGGGATGGGGGAAGTGGGCGAGAGGTTGGTCGTAGGGTGCAAAGCCACAGCGAGGGAGGCCGAATGAAGCCTAGAGGCCCAAGGTACCACATGGCGCCTGGGGTCACTAACGCCATCGTGAATATTCCAGACCTGCCAAGAGCATAGATGTCAGGGTTTCACCACACGTACACGCGCGCAAAATGTCCACGATGCAGGACACTAGCTTGGCGACCGTGGACACTAGCTTGCCTGCATGGTTGATAGAATGCTACTCACAAATACCGGTTTGGGTTTTTTGGTCCTGTGGGTCACAGGCTCCACGACCTGCATTCTTTTGCACAGCTCAAGTTTCCTTTTATCAGAAACTAGGAATCTTGTAATTCCATCTGTTTCTCTTTCTGCTTCGTTTTCTAAGAGGATCAGAATTAAACAGGTGGCCGGTCACAGTAGCTGGCAGCCTGCGCATACGCTGCTTGCTTCTGATTCTGATTGTGTGTGTGTGTGTGTGTGTGTATGTGCAGCTCTCACAGAATTTCTCTCTGTATTAGGTGGCATTATCCTATGGAGTACCAGAATTTATTTTTTTAAGGATTTATTTATTTATTCCTGAGAGACACAGAGAGAGAGGCAGAGACACAGGCTGAGGGAGATGCAGGCTCCAGGCAGGGAGCCCGACGTGGGACTCGATCCCGGGACCCCGGGGTCACACCATGAGCCAAAGGCAGATGTTCAACTGCTGAGCCCCCCCAGGCATCCCTGGGATAGCATGATTTATTGGCTAGAAGTACAGACTCTAGAATAGTTCCGCCCTGGGTGTGACCTTTGGCATTATATTTAAACTTAGGAGTCTTAGTTTTTTTCGTCTGTGAAATAGAACATATATAGATTGTTAAGACTTATGGATGTATTTCCTCAAATTAAACCATCTTTGAATTTCTATTTCATCTTAATTGATGACACTTGTTAAATGCTGTTGAATTCTAATGAATCATGTAAGTTTTCATACCTTGAATATCACTTTAAATTTTATGTTTTATGCTTTTTTATCAGATTGGGTACAAAGTACTTAGACAGTTTTCATATCTTTATAATATTTATGCACTGGAAATCAGCTGTGCATTGAGAGTTTGGCATAACTCAGCAGTTGAATTCTGTGGCCTAAGGGCTATTTTTGGTTATTTTCTTTGATAAATCTTTCACATTCTTTTCATAGTTACTGGCCTTCACAGTGTGTGTGTGTGTGTGTGTGTGTGTGTGTGCACATGCATGTATCTTTTTCATACAATTATGCTAATTTATATTTTTTCAAATAAATGCTTATTTAGATTTTAAATATATTAACCTTAGTTGTCCAGGATATTATCTCTGTTAACTAAAAACACCCTTTCTAATCATTTATGATCTTCAGGAAAGTTATATATTTTTTTTTTAACTACAACCCTAAACACATTTGCTATCACCTGACTTTATTCCTTCATTCTTTTAGCAGTTACGATCTTGTGGAGTTTATTTAAAGATCTCGAATTCTTCAGTAGTTGCTTTTTGTTACTTAGCTTATATCAGAATTTGTGTGTATTAGTGTTAATTTGACACTATAGGACTAGAAAGTTGGAAGAAAGCAGTTTTGATTCGTATGCTGTTGCCAAAGGCAACATAAAAACATATTTTTCGAACGTTGAGCCTTGATACCAGCCACACATCTGTGAGCACAACGGGTTTAACAACAAAATACAAGGGCGTTGCTCTTGGTTTTGTTCTTGGTGGGACCAGCGTGAGGCACAGGGTACAGAAGACATTGTTCCGAGTCCCTCTTGTATCAGAGCCCCTTTTGCCCATGCACGTCATGTGTGATCATTCAACAACAGAAACAAAGCAGCCTTTCTTTTAACGAGAGACAGCTCATCCAAGGCTGACCGAAATGTTTTTAAATTCGTGTGAGGAGCTACAGGTTTGTAAAGTCTTCAGTTGCCTCTTGACCTGCTAAACTAAAGAAACTGATAGGTTGGTTTCATCCACAAAAAGACAAAATATGGGGATGAGTTCTGTGTGATGACACAGTCATTTTTTTCTCTATTCACTTCATTGCTCTGGATCCTGTGGAGCCCTATTAAGAAACATAATTTCCTTAATTATTGTGCTATGATTATAAATGAATTTAGTTAAAGAATGAACATTGAGTAAGAACTTATTTATGCCTTCTTCCAGTTGGCAAAAAAATTAGTGTTAACATTTATTTCTCATATGGACTTTAAAAAATCCCCTATACGGTGGAATGAATTTTCAATAGAAAACGTGTTAACATCAGTGTATTAATGTGCTCTTAGAACATTCATACTTGTCCTTGAAAAATAATATTCATAAATAATAAGTTCTTCCATAATTTTACTTTATCAGATTCATAGAAAAAGAGAATTATATAAAATTATTAGGAAGCATTCAACGATAATTTAGAGTAAAAATGAGCTTAATCTTTTAGAATATTTGAAAGATGTTTCTGGATTAACATTAATATTGGTTCAAAACAACATAAGCTAGAAAGGAACTTTTTAAAATTTATTTTTAATTGGAATATATGTGATACATGACACTAGAAATTTAAATTTATACATAAATTATAAATTGCAAATACATAATTATTTATAAATTATAAATTAAATTTGTATGTAAATTTAAATATAAATGTAAAGTGTATACATGTATATTTGATCACTCATATTGTAACGTGATTGCCATTGTAGTGATAATTAGCACCTATCATGTTGCATAATTATTTCTTTTCAGTGGTTAGAATCATTAAGTTCTAGTTTCTTAGCACATTTGATTATTATAATACAATATTGTTCTCTATTTACTATACTGCAAGTTAGATCTCTAGGACTCATTTATTCTTCATTTCAAGTTTGTACCCCTGAACAACATATATCCTGTTGCCCCACCCCTCATCACCTGGTAACCATCAATTTACTCTGTTTTACGAATTTGACTTTTTTCGATTTCACAAATAAGTGAGATCATACAGTATTTGTCCTCCTCTGTATGACTTATGTCGCTTAGCATAAAGTGCACTCAAGGTCCATCCGTGTTGTTGCATGTGGCAGGATGCTCTTCTTTCTTCTGGCTGTAAATATATACACTGCTTCTCTTATGCAGTATAGTTGACAATAGGATATTAGTTTATGGTGTATAACATAGTGATCCCACATTTCTATAAGCTCAACAAAAAATGCAGCTACCTTCTGTCACCATTACAATATCATTGACCATATTTGAAAAGGGATGGCGTTAGATGTGGAAATCAATTTTTTTGTATGTTACTATTTAGGTCATTGATTTCAAATTTTACACAAATAGTTTATTTTCTGTATAAAATTATTATAGGATTAATCTTTTTCTTCCCTACAAATTCTAGCTATTTTTTTTTATCTTGAGTTTATGCAGTTGTACGTTATCAAGTATAAAAGCGGGGATGGACCTGAATTAGTTCTTACGCCACCAAAGTACATAGTCTTTGTTTAACTCCTTTCAAGGGTATGTCTAACCGTTATTTGAAAATAATTCTTTAGAACATATAAGAACTCTTTTTAAAAGCAGGAGTGATAGTCACAATATTTAACAAGTTTGAAATGGGCTTCAACAAGTCAGAATTGACACAAGACCAATGAGAATCAATGTCCACTGTGATATGGTCCGACATCGCTTAGAGCTAAATGTTAGAGACACAAAAGATGAAGTCTGACACTGAACATTTCTGGATTCAAAATGGATATGTTGAGGTTGTTAGGAGTTTGATATTTGCCAACCCTTTTCCTGACATTCAAATGGTAAAATGTGTACATTTCTATGTGTATATGTGTGTGTGTACATTTCTTGAAAGGGCAAATAAGATTGCACTAAATAGAGGGATACTGTTATCCAAACTGTCTCTGCACTTGAACCTTTATTTTACTGGTCTCATCTTCTTAATACTTACGAGATTTAAATCCTAACCCAGAAATCACATTCCATTCAAGCTTAGTGCAAGGAAAAAAAAATAAGTAATAATTGAATAATCACAAATTAAGATATAAATCATGCTATTTCCAGTAATACACATGCCAACTGTTCCCCTGTCCACACAATATGTATCTAAAAGTAAAATCTGCCCATTATTAAACAATGTTGTTTTCCACCAATATTGAAAATAATGTAAGACTATATTTGCTATTCCAATTCTAGTACAGAATTATGATTTTTCAAAATATGGAAGTGAGGAAATTTGCTTTTTATTTAGAATATCTCCTGAGAAATTTCTCTGTAAGTAAAGAAATCATAAAATATATTTAAAGTTAGCATCACATATTCTGAATAGTCTTTTGGAATAATATTTCAGAGTTTAAATTATAGTTTCTTTATGTAGCTTACTAGCTTTTTCCAAAACTTTCAATGAGTTACCAGGATCCTGATGATAATTTTAAGCCTCAAAATAACTAAGGAAAGCAAAGTCAATGAAGTATTTATATATATTCCCATAAAAAAATTGATTTCGTATTTTGGAAGATAGAGAAAAAATAGACCATCAAATTTAGATGTATATATTTTGTAGAAGAAATCATGAAGCCAGATTTGAATTAAAAACCAACTATAAATATATATATATATATATATATTCTTTTTCTGTAGAATATATTTAGAATAAGTAATTTAGTTCAACTGAAGATACTGTGTATATTACCCTATATTTCTTTATTTGCTGATGCTACTTTTAACATTTTTGATGAATTACTATTAATGAATTTACTGAATGAGTTACTTTATCTTAGAAATAGAATAGGTTCTGTTAATTATTAATCAAATTATGTTACTTTACAAATATCTAAAACGAGAAAAAAAACATAATGCAATTGTGTGACTGATGTTTCTTTTCACAAGCTTAAAAATGTAGAATAAGCCTATATATTTTTTAAATTTCAAAACACAAAACTAAAATATTTCATTGTATTCTATATACTTCCACAACTAATTTTAAAAGTGTGTTTTGAAGGTCCTCATGGTTTTTGTGGTTTTTAAATTACAGTGTATCTTTTCACTATTTGATTAGTTTATTTGGAAATCATAGTTTAAAAGATCATGAATAGTGAATAACAAAGAAATAATATTTTGAATAAATATTTGGACAAATCAGTCTACAAAGATTTTCAATGAATTCAACATGTAAAGAAGAGGTTATATTTGGATTTTTAAACATTGAAATAAGAATGTGTGAAGGCTAATTACGACAGTGCAAGAATGGAAAAGCAAGGGCAGTTGGGAGGTTTCCAGTAATTGAGGCTTGAGAGGATAGTAATCAAGTATTAGGGATAAGAAGCAGATGATGGATTCAAAAATATTTTAGAAGCAAAATGGTCAGAATTTGCTGATTGATTGAATTTAGGGAAGGTGATGTGGCCAGGAGTCAGTGACAACTCTTGAGAGGATTATGATGATAAAACCAAGATGGAAAATTATAAAACTATCTGGTTTAGAAGGGAAAATCCGTAAGTCCATTATGAGACACCGTATGTTTACAAAGTCCATCCAAATGTAGACATATTTGTGTTTACCCATCCGAGGGAGAGATATGGCTTGAAAGAAACACTAAAGACCTATGGAGGTGCAAAAAGTAAGAGGTCTGGAAAACACTGATGTACACAGGCCTCTAAGAAAAAGAGGAATCTATGCAGTGTCTAATGGGGTGAAGATGAGAATCTGGAAGGAACGGTGTCCCAGAAACTGTGGAATTCCGCATTGGAAGAAATAATGAACTTGACTCCCAAATTTAGGAGGAATGTTCTGCGATATGAAGCTTAAGAAATTATCATAGACTTTGTCGATTAGAATATCAGCAGTGGTTGTAGAAAGAGCAACTTCAGCATAATGGCAGTTGAATGAAAGGAGGCAGACAGATTACTTGGTGTCCACAGCTGGTATTCAATAAATGTTTGTTCCTTCTACTACTACTCATTTCCCATTCCCAATATATAATCCATTCCAGTCAATCTGTGAAGTTGGAAGGACACAATAAATATGTAGAATGTGAAGCAAAATAGTAAAAATAATATAAATAAAATAAATATATATAAAAATAAAATAAAAATATAAAATATAATATATATCTGACATGTATATGTGCAAGGTACTTTGCCTCTGTCATTTCATTTACACCTCACAACACGTAGGGATACAAGTTGAACACAAGAGGAAACTGAAGGATATAAAGCTAATGGATATATCCAACTTAAAATACAGCGTATCTCATTTTATTGCAGTTTGCTTTATTATGCTTTGCAGATATCACATTTTTTAGATTGAAGATTTGGGGCAGCCCTACGTCGAGCAAGTGTATTTGTGCTATTTTTCTAAAATCATCTAGTCTCTATGTCACATATTGGTTATTCTCATAATATTTCAAAATCTTACATTATTGTTATATTTGATAGGATTATTTGCGTTCAGTGGTCTTTGGTATTACTACCATAATTATTTTGGGGTACCACAAATACATTTACATGCGCCCACATACAATGGTGAACTTAAGTGTTGTGCATGTTTTGACTGTTCTGCTGACTGTCTCAGGTCCCTCTCTTCTTGAGCCTCCCCCTTTCCTAAGACACAACAATGTTGAAATTAGGCCAGTTAATAATAACTCTATGATAGCCTCTAAGTGTTCAAGAAAAAGGAGGGGCACATGTCTCTTACTTTAAATTAAAAGCTAGAAATGATTAAGTTTCATGAAGAAGGCATGTTGAAAGCCAAAACATGCCAAAACCTAAATCTTTTGTATTGTTATAACTGCCAGGAAGACATATATAAAGAATGACCTTAGAATTTTGTAGTGAATTCGGTATAGTCTTGCATCAGTTCATCAAGTCATGAATGCAAAGGAAAAATTCTTGAAGGAAATTAAATGTGCTATTCCAGTGAATACATGAATGATAAGAAAGCAAAGTAACTGACTGCTCGTAGGAAGAAAGTTTGCGTGGTCTCGGTAGAGGATCAAAGTAGCCGCAACCTGCCTTGAAGCCAAAGTCTGATGCAGAGCAAGGCCCCAACTCTCTTCTAGTCTATAAAGGCTGAAAGAATTGGGGAAGCTGCAGAATAATTATTGGAACCTAGCAGAGGTTGGCTCCTGGGGTTTAAGGAAAGAAGCTGTCTCCCTAGCAGGAAAATGCAAGATAAAACAGCAAGTGCTGATGGAGAAGCTGCAGCAAATTATCTAGAAGATCTAGTTAAGATAACTAATAAAGGTGGCTAGACTAAATAATAGATTTTCAGTGTATGTGAAACAGCCTTCCATAGGAAGAAGGTGCCATCTAGGATTTTCTAGCTAGAGAGGAGACACTGGCTTCAAAGCTTCAAAGGATGGGCTGACTCTTGTTAGGTGCCAGTGTAGCTAGTGACTTTAGGTTGAAGCCCATGCTCATTGATCATTCCCCAAATCCCAGAGTCCTTAAGAACTATTCTTTTTAAAAAATATTTTATTTATTTATTCATGAGAGACACAGAGAGAGAAAGAGGCAGGGACACAGGCAGAGGGAGGAGCAGGCTCCATGAAGGGAGCCCGATGTGGGACTTGATCCCAGGGCCCTGGGTCACCACCTGAGCTGAAGGCAGGCGCTCAACCACTGAGCCACCCAGGTGTCCCTCCTAAGAATTATTCTAAATCTACTGTGTCTGTGCTCTGTAAATGGAATAGAAAAGCCTGGATGATAGCATATCTGTTTATAGCATGTTTACTGAATATTTTTAGCCCATTGTTGAAACTTGCTGCTCAGAAGAAAAGATTCCTTTCCAAATATGGCCACTCCCTGACGATGCACTTGATCGCCCAGCAGCTCTCATGGAGACTGTGAGATTAATACTGTCAGGCCTGCTAACACTCATTCTTCAGCCCATGGATCAAGAAGTCATTTTGACTTTCACGCTTATTTTTTAAGGAATGCATTTCATAAGGGCACAACTTCCATAGACAGTGATTTCTGTGATCGATCTGGGCAAAGTAAGTTGAAGACCTTCGGGACAGGCCTCACCGTTCTGGATGCCATTAGGAACTTTTGTAATTCACGAGAAGAGCTCAAAATACCAGCATGAACAAGAGTTTGAAAGAAGTTGATTCCAATCAACTTGGATAACTTGGAGGGGCTCAAGACTTCAATAGGGGAAGTAAGTGGGCAGCCCGGGTGGCTCAGTGGTTTAGCGTCGCCTTCAGCCCAGGGTGTGATCCTGGAGACCCAGAATCAAGTCCCGCGTCGGGCTCCCTGCATGGAGCCTGCTTCTCCCTCTGCCTCCCTCTCTTTGTATGTGTGTGTGTCTCTCATGAATAAATAAATAAGATCTTTTAAAAAATGGGGGAAGTAAGTGCAGAGAAATAGCAAGAGAAGCAGAATTAGAAGGAGAGCCTGAAGATATCACTGAATTACTGAAATCTTAAGATCAAACTTGCGTGGATGAGGAGTTGCTCCTTCCAGCTGAGCAAAGAAAGTGGTTTCTTGAGATGGAATCTACAGCTGGTGAAGATGCTCTGAATATTGTGGAAATGACAAAAAGGTAATCCAGAATATTACATAAATTTAGCTGGCAAAGCAGTAGCAGGATTTTAGAGGTTCGACTCCAAGTTGGAAAGAAGTTCTGCTGTGAGTAAGATGCATCAAACAGCATTGCATCCTACAGAGATTGCTTGTGAGAGGAGGAGTCAGTCGATGAGGTGAGCTGAAGTGGTGTCTTGTTTTAAGGAACTGCCGCAGCCACCCCAGCCTCTGGCAATCATTACCCTGATCAATCAGCAGCCCTCAGCGTTGAGGCAGGACCCTCTACCAACGGAAAGATTACGATTCACTGAAATCTCAAGATGATGGTCAGCAATTTTTAAGAATAAAGAACATTATTTTTAGACACACTATTGCACACTTAATAAACAACAGTGTAGTATAAATATGCCTTTTCAAATGCACTAGGAAACCAAAAAATTAATTTGACTCACTCTACGACACTATCAGCTTTATCACAATGGTCTGGACCAAACCTGCAGTATCTCCGGGGTATGTCTGTAGTTACCAGACTTTTTTTTTTTTTTCTGTTTATTAAACCCACATTTTTCATATTTCTCTCCAAGAATAAAGATACTGATTTCAAACTAGATTTGCCACCTTCGTAAACATTGAGTAAATCCCCTAACTATTTGGACTTTTGTCAATTAAGAAGTAGAAGGAGTGGACTAATATTTATTAGTACTTACTTGACTCTCCAAACATTATTTCATTTAGTCTTCACAAAATCTATGAAGTGGGTTACATTTGAATCCTCACTTTAAAGATGATTAATTTGAATCACAGAGAAGTAACCAGTCGAAAATCACATAGCTACGCGGGGTCAGAGGGGGAGTTGAGCTGTGCGCTGCCCTGAACCACAGTGTCATTAGTGTGGCCTATTAGGGTCTCTCATCTATTAGGGTCACATACCATATGCTTTATCAGTGATGCTATATGTTTTGGAGTATAAGTGCAAATAAATTGTAGTGTCCGTACTATGTCATAGTTACCAAGAGGAGACGCACAGAGAAAGACCTTAGACTTTCATAGTGAATTGAGTACAAGCAAATGTTTCTGTATATTCTGTTTCTTTTATTCAAAAGAAGCAATGTTCAATCATTTTAGGTTGTTAGAAGTCTAAAATTTTATTGCCCAACTTCACCTACAATCTCACCCATCTTCTGATATTATACATTTTCTTGAAGTCAAATTCTCATAAAATATTACATAACAAACGTTCTTAGAAGCCAACTAGGAAACATGCATCATTTAGTTTTCTTTTTTCCTTAGATGTCTTGTTTGTTCTTTCTTTGGTAACATTTTTAATGTTTCCAGGCTGATTTGGGAAGATAGATATTTTAGCAATACACAACTTACTTAATGTATTACTAATAAGAATCTTTTAGGCATTTTATTCTTCAGTATACTCGTGCCAATTTCCTACTTATTGGCAAAATGATCACTCTCTCTGTTATTTTTATGGAATTGCTAATATCAGGTAAATATAATATTACTGGTCATAAGGCTATTACTGGAAATAAAAATTTGCTCAAGAATGTTAATGTATGATTTTCTCCAAATCAACTTTAATAATGAAAGTATACTTTATCTCTGAACGAAAATGACTAGATGAGAATTTTCACATTAGTGTGTGCTCTTAAATGGAGTTGGCAACACTTTACTTAATATTCACTGTCCTTTTCAATTTTTCACATTTTTTCCTTTATTTATCCTCATGAAAAAGCTGATAGGAGGTAGCACTGATTTGGTTTAGACTTCTATTAAATTTTCCTTAAAATGTATTTATATTTATTTTCTTAACTTGGGTTTTCTGAAGGAAAGAGCTCTGATTTTTTTTTTTCTTCATGAGCATCTTTACTGAAAATGTGACAGTTCTGTCATTTTAGAAGAACTACTTTATCTCTAATAGCAGAACTCAGCCCAGACAGAAATAAATTAGAAAAGAAGGTTTAATAATACCAGACAAAATAGCCACAAAGAGAGCTATGTTTTGGAATCACCATGAATAAACTTAAAATGTTTATGGAAGATTTAGAATTTCCGTTTGTATACGGTGATAGTTGTGACACTTGAGAACAATTCGTGGACATGGTAAGACACTAAAGAGCACAAATCAAGGTAAAATGAGAATAATCATTCTCAGCCCGTCCTTAAAATCCTGTTCTCCTGATCAGAACCACTTGGGCAGTTAGTTCTTTGGGTCGTTCCTGTCGTGACCCTGCCCTCTGCATCCTCCACTGGTGACGGACGGCGCACAGACAACATCTATGTCTCTTATGAAAGATGGCCCATGACTTACTTCACTCCCCCAACCGCTGCCTCTCAATGAGGACGCGAAGTATCATGACGGTTATTCTGTTGGTGGTTTTGTGACATTAAATAATAAATGGCAAATTGTTTTCTTGTTCCATCAACTTCAGAAAAGTGTCATTGGGCTCCCTTAGTCGCCCTCCCCTTTTATTCATTCAACTCAGCTTCTTCCATCTGTATATATATATATATATATATATATATATATATATATATATATACTACAGTGAAATGCTGTTTTTAAGAATGTGTTCTCCGATTTGTCTACAGTTTGATTCTAAATGTCGAAAATCATCAAATACTGTTCATATTATTATGTCTGTAAATAATTTTTTGCTACAAGGGTCCCTGGGGGGCTCAGTGGTTGAGCATCTATCTGCCTTTGGCTCAGGGTGTGACCTGGGATCCTGGGGTCCCGTGATCAAGTCCCCCGTCGGGCTCCTTGCATGGAGCCTGCGTCTCCCTGTGCCTGTGTCTCTGCCTCTCTCTGTGTCTCATGGATGGATAGGTAAAATCGTCAATAATCATCATCATAATAACATTTGACACCGTGCGATCTCCTATGCTGTGGCACACGTGCCCACCACCACTGCCTAATCTTACAATCTTTGTGCCACTAAAATGAGGATGTCAAGATCGAATGGATTATTTTTTCAACACTATCAGTTGCTTAAAATAATCCCAAATCTTAATTAACTTTATAAAGTTTTAGTTAACTTTAACACAATTCTCTTTCATGAAGCTTCAGCATAACTTTCTTTTTCTTCCTGATAAAAGGACAAAATGTAATAAAATGCCACTCGGGTTTCCGATGGTATCGGAAAGCAATTCTCTATGGCGTCTTTGCAATCTTAAACAATCTTTTCAAGGAAACATTCTTGGACCCTCTATGTACAGTCCCTGAAGGTTCGTGGGAAAATCTATTTAATTATGGGATAGGAAAGCCCCTGCTTCCGTGAGGGGATTTGCTTACATCCACAGTCCACTGTGCGCCACGTTCCACGGAGCCTCGAAGGGACTTGTGGTGGGTGGTCAATGAGAATCATGTGCACCAGAAACTCATGTGTCCTGCTGTTCCATGGGTAATGAAATGTCTAAATTGCTTTAGAAATATTTCAATCACTTACTGAATTTATGGAAATATGGCAAGCAACATTCCAGTTTCCTGCAGCCACTTGCCCTCTACGTGGCACTTGTCTACACTTGCCTGCTCTAAACCTCTCTGTCATTCTGCTCCAATCTAGGCCTGCTGTTGTCGAAGCCTGCAGCAACACCTTATCTGTGACTCTTATAATGTGTACTCGTACTCCATATCCACAGTTGTTTGGGTCCAATATCTTCATTTTTATCATGTCATCTCCTTTGGTTTTATTGACTATATAACTTAATATTTTTTTAAGTTTTATTTTATTATTTAATCTGACCCATGCAGAGCTTGAACTCATGACCCCAGGATCAAGAGTCCTACACTCTTCCAACTAAGCTACCCAGGGGCTCATCCTTTAATATTTCCTTAGAAAGGGATGTGTGGATGCTAGGCTTTTTGAGAACTTCAATATCAGAAAAATCTGTATTTTGATTTTAGGATTGGTGAATTGTACAGATGAGAAAAAAAATACCAGATAAAAGATCATATTCTCTCAGAATTAAGGGCATTAATTTTTTATTGTGTAATTTCTGGTGTTGATAAGAATATTCTTTACATTATTATTTCAAATGCCATATTAATAACTGAGAAGAATATTCTAAGTATTAAGGTAACATGAATGGTGTGCTTGTAGACTAAAGAAATTGTACCTACCAGAAAAACCAGAGCTAAATATTAAATAGGGATCTAACTTCTTCCAAATAGAAATGTTCTGATCATACATAGTTTCTGCCTCTTTTAAAGATGTGAGGGCATCACAGAAAAGTGACATTGATTACCAAAGGTTATGACCAATATATCATAAAATAATGTCTTATGTTGTTAATGATTTGCATACTGTAAGTATGAAAGGTACTTCTGTGTCCTTTAAAAAATTTTTGTATATCAGTCATTCCTCTATCATATAATTTTCTTGTAGATTTTAGCCACATTTAAGTATACAGTCAATGATTGAGTGCACAACTAATTGTTTAAGAAAAAACGCTCCACCATTTGGACATATTAGCAAAAACTTCTAAGGTTCTAGTCTATTCATAACTCGTGATGATACAGGTAGTTAATTAAGTCAGACAAAATAATTTTCATTTAAATTCTACGACTTTGGGCATTACTTCTTTCAATAAGATATTACATTTTCATCTGACCTAATTTCTGTCTTTTTACATATATCTCATGTACCAGATCAAGATCTATAATTTACATTTCTGAAAAATTGTGATCATTTTACAGTCTTCTATTTAAAGTTTAGGTGTCCAGGGAGCCAGTTATCCTAATGCTTAAACTCTCAGGTGTTGTGTTCAGACACGTATGTGCTTACATGTGTGATCCTGCCACTGACTTGAAGTTTGACCTTGAGAAAATTAATGTGCTCATTGCTACTCCCGATGGATAAAGCTCGGACATACTTGCATATACACCAGCCTGTGTTTGATGATTAGTTTTATGTGCCAGCTTGACTGGGGACACAAGGTGCCCAGACATTTGATTAGACTCTTAGCAAACATAATTGTGTGAGCCAATCCTTTCATCTATCTATCTATCTATCTATCTATCTATCTATCTATCTGCCTACCATGTGTATAGATATTTATATATGTATACATATTCAAATCAGTTGGGTAAATATCTAGGAGCATGGCTGCTAGGTTAGAGGGTTAGTCTGAAGTTAGCTATATGAGAAATTGATCATTCTATCTTCCAAAGTGACTATCATTTTGTTTTATTTTATTTTTAGTCTTATTTTTTTATTTTTTTAAAGATTTTGTTTATTTATTTATTTATTCTTGAGAGACACACAGAGAGAGAGAGAGGCAGAGACACAGGGAGAGGGAGAAGCAGGCTCCATGCAGGGAGCCCAATGTGGGATTCGATGCCAGGACTCCAGGATCACGCCCTGGGCCGAAGGCAGGTGCTAAACTGCTGGTTCCACTCAGCCATCCCTTATTTTGTTTTTTGTTTTTTTTAGGTCGATCACTTTTTTCTTCCAAATTTTTATTTAAATTGTGGTTTGTTAAGATATAGTAAAATGTTGGTTTTATGAGTAGAATTTAGTGATTTATCACTTACATATAATACCCAAGATTCATTATAACAAATGCCCTCCTTAATACCCATCATCCATTTAGCCCACCCTCACCCACCTCTCCCCTCCATCAATCCTCAGTTTGCTCTCTATCACTAAGAGTCTCTCCCCTCTCTTTTTTCCCCTTCCCAAATGTTCATGTGTTTTTTTTTCTCCTAAATTCCACCTATCAGTGAAATCGTATGATATTTGTCTTTCTCTGACTGACTTATTTCGTTTAGCACAATAGAGTCTACCTTCATCCCCATCATTGCAAATGGCAAGATTTCATTATATATAGATATATATCCTCTTTTATATGTATATATCCTCTTTTATCCATGTTATCCATCTATCCATCTATCTATCATCTATCTATCTAATCATCCTCTTTTTCCATTTATCAGTTCATGGACACTTGGGCTCTTTCCATAGTTTGGCTATTATTGATAATGCTGCTGTAATCATCGGGGAGCATGTACCCCTTTGAACGAGTATTTCCGCATCCTTTGGGTAAGTACCTGGGTACTAAAAGAGCTGGGTCATAGGGTATTTCTGTTCTTAACTTTCTGAGCAACCTCCATACTGGTTTCCAGAGTGGCTGCACCAGTTTGCATTCCCACCAACAGTGTAAGAGCGCTCCCCTTTATCTACATTCTCTCCAACATCTGTTTTTCCCGAGTTGTTAATTTTAGCTATTTTGACAGGTGTGTAAGGTTGTATCTTATCATGGTTTTGATCTGATGAATATTTAACTGATTGAATATTTAACTGATGATGAGTGATGTTGAGCATCTTCTCCTGTGTCTGTTGTCCATCTATATTTCTTCTCTGGAAAAATGTCTATTCATGTCTCCTGCCCATTTCTCAACTGGATTATTTGGGTTTGGGTTCTTGAGTTTGATAAGTTCTTTATAGATTTTGGATACTAACCATTTATTGGGTGTGTCATCTGCAAATATCTTCTCCCATTCCATGGGCTGGCTTTTAGTTTTTTTTTTAATAAATTTATTTTTTATTGGTGTTCAATTTGCCAACATACAGAATAACACCCAGTGCTCATCCCGTCAAGTGCCCCCCTCAGTGCCCGTCACCCATTCACCCCCACCCCCCGCCCTCCTCCCCTCCCACCACCCCTAGTTCGTTTCCCAGAGTTATGTTCTGTCTCCCTTTCGGATATTTCCCACACATTTCTTCTCCCTTCCCTTATATTCCCTTTCACTATTATTTATATTCCCCAAATGAATGAGAACATACAATGTTTGTCCTTCTCCGACTGACTTACTTCCTCAGCATAATACCCTCCAGTTCCATCCATGTCGAAGCAAATGGTGGGTATTTGTCCTTTCTAATGGCTGAGGAATATTCCATTGTATACATAAACCACATCTTCTTTATCCATCATCTGTCGATGGACACCGAGGCTCCTTCCACAGTTTGGCTATTGTGGCCATTGCTGCTAGAAACATCGGGGCTTTTAGTTTTGTTGATAGTTTCCTTCACTGTGCAGAAGCTTTTTCTTTTAATAACGTCCTAAGAGTTCATTTTTGCTTTTGGTTCCTTTGCCTCTAGAGACATGCCTAGTAAGAAGTTGCTGTGGCTGAGATCAAAGAGTTTGCTGCCTGTGTTCTCGAGGATTTTGAAGCTTTCCTGCCTTATAGTTAGGTCTTTCATCCATTTTAAATTTATTTTTGTGTATAGTGTAAAGAAGTGGTCCAGTTTCATTCTATGGTATCATTTTACATCCCCACCAGCAGTAAGGGTTCCTGTTGCTCTGCATCCTTGCAAGCACATGCTCTTACTTGCTTTTGGATTTTAGCTATTTTAAGAGATGTGTAGGAAGATCTCACTGTTGTTTTATTTTATGTTTCCATAATGATAAATGATGTTGAGTACCTTTCTATGTGTTAATTTGCCATCTATAGGTCTTTTGTGGTGAAGAATCTGTTCAGATCTTTTGTCTGCTTTTTAATTGAATTGAATTTTAAGAGTTCTTTGTATATTCTAGATACAACTTCCTTGTCATATATGTAATTTGAAAATATGCTTCTAGTTTGTGGCTTTTCATTTCATTCTCTTAAAAGTGACTTCTGGAAGTCAAAGTTTTAAAATTTAATAAAATTGAATTTTCTGTCTATTTTTCTCTTACATGCTTTTGGTGTTGTATATAAAAATTCAACCCAAAGTTACCCAAGTTTTCTCCTGTTTGTTTGTCTGTTTGTTTTTGTTTTTTTCCCCAGAATCTTTACAGTTTTACATCTTACATTTAGGAATCTGATATATCATAAAATAATTTTATGTATGGTGTGGAGTTTGTGTTTTCTTTTTCTTTGAATATGGACATCTAGTTATTCCAGGAATTCTCCATTGAATTGCCTTTGCATCTCAAAAGTCAATTGACTATATTTGTAGGTGTCTGTTTTTGAGTTCTATATTATTTTCTCTGATCAAGAATCTGTTCATATATCTTGTTGGCATCTTTATTTAACATTTATTTATTTATTTATTTATTTATTTATTTATTATTATTATTATTATTATTTTTTTTTTGCCAATCCCATGTTGTCTCAATTACCATGGCCTTATAGTAAATTTTGAAATTCAGTAATATAAATTCTCTCACTTTATTTTTTGTCAGAATTGTGTTGGATATTTTAGCAGCTTTGCATTTTAATATACATTCTAGTATTAGTTTGTCAATATCTACAAGGTGTTGCAGGGTATTTGATTGAGATTGTGATGAATCTATAGATTAAATTGCAAAGAATTGCATTTTCGCCAAATTGAGTCTTCCAATCCAGGACCATGAGACATCTCTCCATTTATTTAGATTTCCTTCAACTCTGTCATCAGTATTTTGTATTTTTCTGTATACACAAATCCTGTACATACTAAGTAAAATTGACACATGCACTAATTTAGGGGGATGTCATTATAAATGATGTGTATGTGTTTTTTTTTTCCTTTTTTTTAATTTTTTTTTAATTTTTATTTATTTATGATAGTCACAGAGAGAGAGAGAGAGGCAGAGACACAGGCAGAGGGAGAAGCAGGCTCCATGCACCGGGAGCCCGACGTGGGATTCGATCCCAGGTCTCCAGGATCGCGCCCTGGGCCAAAGGCAGGCACCAAACCGCTGAGCCACCCAGGGATCCCTTTTTTTTTCCTTTTTGATTTCCAATGGCCCATTATTAGTATTTAGGAAATACTGAATTTGTATATTGACCAACAAATACATCATACTATCTTACTAGCTTCAAGAGAGATTTTTGTTTGTTTGTTTTTAGTAGATGTTTTAGTCTTTTCTGTAGCCAGTCTGTTTGTCCGTGAATAAAGACAGTTTTATTTTCCCGTTTCCCATACACATACTTTTTACTTCTTATTCTTGTTTTACTGCATTAGCTAAGACTTCCAGTGTGCTGGGGAATACTAGTAGTAAGAGAGCTTCCCCTTCATTCTTTCCAATTCTGGGCAGAAGTTGTGCAGTCTGGCATCATTAAATATGTAAGTTATAATTTAATGTATAATTATTATATAATATAAATAACATATAGTATATGTGTTCGCTATAATTTAGAATATAATGAATACATATATAATACAATGAATATATATACTTTATTCAGAATGAAAAAGTTTCCCTTTATTTTTAATTTTTATCAAAAATAGATTTTGACTTTGCTCAATTATTTTTATGCATTAATTGATATGATCAAAAAACGATCAAAAAAATAATTGATATGATCACTTTTTTTAAGTCTGATTGACTTATGAATATTTAACCAGCCTTACTTCTGGGAATTAATCCTATTTGTGATATAGCATCTCATTTTTATGTATTGCTGAATGCAATTTATTAATATTTTATTACGGAGTTTTTGAATCTGTATTCATGATAGGTTTCAGTTTGTAATTTTCTTCTAAATTCTTTGTCTTATTTTGGTATTAGTGTAATGAATATCTTATGAAATGCATTGCAAAGTATTTACTTCTCTTCAAATATCTGGAAGAGATTATGTAACATTAGTAATATATTTTCCTTAAATGTTTCATAGAATTTACCAGTGAAAATATCTGGACCTGATATTTTATTTTTTTTTTGAATGCTTTACTAATGTAATTCAACTTCCTTGACAGAAATAGGGCTACTGAGGTTATAGTTTTCTTTTTGGATGAGTTTCAATAGTTTGAGCCTATCAAGAAATTGGTCTGTTTTCTTGAATTAATGAATTTATGAGCCCAGTTGTTTATACCATTTTCTTATTACGCTTTTAATGTCTATAAAAGCAGTAAAGACCTTTCTTTGCTAATGTTGCTAATTTTTGTCTTTTTTTCTTGATTAACCCATCTACATATTTATCATTTTTTTTAAATTTTCTGTATTGATTTAATGTTTTAGTTCCAATGAGTTCTGCATTTGTTGTTGTTTTACTTGCCACAGTTTAATCTGCTTCTGTTACCTCACTTTTGTTTTGTTTTGTTTTAAAGTGGAAGCTTGTTATTTTCTTCCCTAATATATATATTGACAGTAATTATTTTTTTCTCTAAACACTCCTTTAGAAGTATTCCACAAAGTTCAATAAGTTATATTTTCATTTTTATTTTTCTCAAAGTAACTTTTAGTTGCTCTTGAGAATTCTTTGACTTATTGATTATTTACAAGTATATTGTTTAGTTATTGAGTATTTGGGAATTTCTAGCTATCTTTCTGTCACTGATTTTTAGTTTAATTTTTTGTGTTCTGAAAATATACTTTGTAAGATTTATGTTCTCTTACATTTATTAAAGTGTGTCTTGGGACACCCGGTGGCTCAGCGGTTGAGCATCTGCTTTTGGCTCAGGGCGTAATCTCAGGATCTGGGATCGAGTCCCACGTCGGGCTCCCTGCATGGAGCCTGCTTCTCCCTCTGCCTGTGTCTCTGCCTCTGTGTTGTGTGTGTGTGTGTGTGTGTGTGTCTCATGAATAGATAAATAAAATCTTAAAAAAATAAATAAAATAAAATAAAATAATAAAATAAAAAAATAAAGTGTGTCTTATGGCCCAGAATGTGGTCATAGGTGAGTGTCCCATGCACACTTTAAAAGAATGTGAATTTTGGGTGGAGTATTCTATAAATATCAATTATAGGACTATTGTTATTATTAGACTTGTATTTAGGTCTCTACACCTTACTGATTTTTCTCCCACTTGGTCTAGCAATTACTGATAAAGGAGGAAGTCTTCCAGGATAATAGTGGACTTCTCCATTTCTTTTTTCAGTTCTATCAGTTTACCTCACATATTTGTGTATTCTCTTGTTAGGTGCATGCATTATTAGGAATGAGATGCCTTTTTCTTTTGAGAATTGATCCTTTTATCATTATTTCATATCACCTTTTAGTTTCTCATAACCTTAGTTGTTCCAAAGTCTGGTACATCTGAAACTAAGATTGCACTCTGCTTTTCTTTTGATGACTGTCAACATGATCTATCTTTCTTTGGCATGTTTTTTGAAGGGGACTTCCTAAACAGACCATATAGGTTGGTCTTGTTTTCTTTTTATCTGAGACTTTTAAGTTCTGTGTTTTAACTATTTATATACTTACTTATTTACTCAACTATTTTAGGGAGAAAGTGAGAGAATGACCAGGAGGGAGAGAGTATCCCAAGCAGACTCCATGCTGAGCTGGCTGGCCCCAGGACCCTGAGATCATGACCTGAGGGGAAATCAAGAGTCAGTTGCTTAAGCCACTGAGCCACCACAGGCTCCCGTAACTATTTATTTTTAGAGATTAGTCATCTAGTTGGATTAAAATCTATCATCTATGGGGTGCCTGGGTGGCAAATTTTTTCTTTAAAAACTTAAATAATTTCTCTCCATTGCTTGCATTATTTCTTGGGAGAAGTCAGCTATAATTCTTAGCTCTATTTCTCTGTAGGTGAGCTTTCCTCACCCAGCTTTCTTTAACATTCTTTGATATTTTAGTTTCAATGTGATACATTTTTTTTTTTAATTTTTGTCTTGGTTTGGGTGTTTGTTTTGCTTGATTTTCCTGAACTTCTTGTTATGTCGTATGGTATATATCAGTAATTTTGAAAAGTCTTGACTGTTTTCTTTAAGTATTTTGCTTTCCTGTTCTCTCCTTCCCCTGGTTTTCTGGTTTGGAAAATGTTACATCTTTTGATATTGCCGCATGGTTCTTGGATATGCTGTGTTTTGTTTTGCTTTTATTTTGGGGCTTTGCTCTTCTTCTTCTTCTTCTTCTTCTTCTTCTTCTTCTTCTTCTTCTTCTTTCTTCTTCTTTCTTTCTTTTTTTCCTGTTGGCATTTTACTTTAGGGATTTTCTTTTGACCTATCTTCAAACTCATGGATTTTTTTACTTGATTGTTTCAAATTCACTGATGAGACTGTTAAAGGTATTCTTTATTTCTGTTATTTTTATTTATTTTTTTATTTCCACTATTTTAAAAAATTCTTTCTAATATTTTCTAGCACTATGCTTATATTAACGACCTAGTATTCATATTTCCTCTTTTCCATTGCAGTCTTTAACATATAGATGATATATTAATATCAGTTAACATGTTAATAATGGTCATTTTAAATCCCTATCTGATCATTTCAATATCTAATCAAATGATAGTGTCTGTAACGATGGGTTGCTTTGTCTTTTGAGACTGCTTTTTTTTTTTTTTAACTTTATCATGTATTGCAATTTTTTTGTTGAAAGCCAGAAAGGCCATGTATATAAGCACTGAGGTAAATAAGTCTTTAGTGTGAAGATGTTAACATGACTGGGATTTAAGCTTCGTTCCTTGCTTATGGTAGTTATAAGCATAAGAGCTTTCAAACTCTGGTGTCATTGTTTTATACTTTCCTCTTGGCTTCAGAGCTTCTCTTTGTACTACTCCTCAGAGAGAGTCAGCATCTGGCATCTCTTTCACCTGTTATTTACTGTTATTACTTTTGGAGTCATGCAGGATTGTTGGTGGGGTGTGGGAGAGGGAGGATTTTCTAAATTTTGGATTGTCTTTGTCTTTTGGTGGAACCGTTTCTTGGGCAAGTGGACTTTGAAATGATTCTGTCCCTCCACCAAGTATCAATTACAGCATTTATTTATCTGTTGACTGATTTATTTGTTTTCTTATGTAAAATTGGAAGTTTGGAGGAGGCTGGGTTGAGGGAATTTCCTTCCCTTAGCTGGAATAAAGCTCTGGAAAAATATTTTCCCTTGGAAATTAGATTTCTGTTATGGAGAAAGCTCTGAGATTTTTTTTTCAAAATGCTTGTTCTTTTCTTCTCAAACCAGAGCCACAAAGTGATATCCCTTAGGTTCCTAGAAGGAAAGCCCATGAGAGTGTGGGTGTTCCCTACAACTGCAGCCCCCAGGGGTTTCTCATCTCATAATAGTCATCACTCAGTCTTCAGCATTTTGTAAAAATTTACCATTTATGTGACCCTATCAGCTCATGCTTGCAGCAGCCTCTGCTCCGAGCAAGCACATTCCATTTCTATCTCTCTAGTTGGAGTACAGCAGAGTTCCTTTCCTCAAGCTGGGATAGAATATCAGCTCTACCCTCTGGGGAAGTCCTTTTCCCTGGTCCCTGAAGACTAGAACTTTGTTAGGAAGAAGGGCTAAGAAGACTTCATGATGCCTACATTTCCCTTCCTACTATCAGGGCTACATGGAGTATTTGCTTACGTCCTCTCCACGAGGACATTGTGTGGTTCCTGGGAGACAAGCATACAAAACTGTTAGATGCTCCCCCCTTGACATTAGCCTCCTCTCGCTTCTCCCTCTCAAGATAGTCCATGCTCAGCCTCCAGCAATAAATCAAAATTAATATTCAAGTGCTTTTACCTGTTTGTGACATCTGTAAGCTTATAGCAAAAAGCAAATAAGTCTCAGATAGGTTTTCTCGACCCCTAGAGTTGAGTGTTGGTTTGCCCTGTAACTTCAGCCCCCTGGAGAGTCCAAGAAAAGTGAGATTTAATTTTTTCAAGATTGTTTTTCTATATAGGAATAATGACTTTCAGCTTCTTTACATGTTGGATCTGAAATCTGGTCTCTAAAAATACAAATCACACAACTGTTAATGCACTTGAGTTATTACCATATAATTTATTTGAGTATGGTGCTCATCAGTTGTCTTTTGAATAAAAGAATAACACTGTGACTCGATAGTAAAGAGAAAAAAAAAGATGTGATATTTCCTTCCTATAAATATTATATATGATTGAATATATTCATCTTCTGACCCAGATTTTCCAAGAACCAATAGAACAAGTGTGCAAAAATATAACTGCACTTAAGGGCTTAGTTTGTAGCTCTAAAAGGGAGGAGAGAGAGAGACGAAGATGTTTATCTTGCTGGTTTATTAGATGGCCTTACCCTTCTCCTATATGGTTTTTGACTATATAATTTGGCATGTGTTTAACTCTGATTGCTTTAACTCAAAAGACCAAACTATCAGCATTTTACATTTTGTAAAATGAACAGTACTGTTCTTTTAACTATTCCTGCTGATCCTGCAGGATCAAGCACCAGCGAAGCCTCCCAGGCATTTGTCAGCAGTTGCTCAGTTGAGTCAAATTGAGAGCTCTGCTCCATTAGCGTGGGAGCAGCTTTGTAATTTTCTGAATAATTAATGGAAACACCAACTCACAGTTCTCTTCTCTAACTGAAATTTTGTTTTAATTGATTTTCTTAGCACACTGTTTTTAAAAACTTTATTTTCTAAAAAACTTAGGCTCGGGCAACCCGGGTGACTCAGTGGTTTGGCGCTGCCTTCAGCCCAGGGCCTGATCCTGGAGACCCGGGATCGAGTCCCACATCTGGCTCCCTGCATGGAGCCTGCTTCTCCCTCTGCCCCTCTCTTTGTGTGTCTCATGAACAAATACATAAATCTTTAAAAAACAAAACAAAATAAAACTTAGGCTCAATTATCCAAACTATAAATTTCCATAAAGCCAGTAATGGGTTCATAGAAAAGATAAGGGCAGAGACATTTTGTATAGCACCTCTTTTGGCCAGAGACCATTTTGTTTGGTTTAGATTAGTCTTGATTCCAAATAATAAGAGAAATTTACACTTAGAGGAGTGTTACTGTTTAGCTTTGCTTTGTGGGATTAAAGGAATAAAACCGTACTGATATAGTTTGATTTTGTCAGCAAGGGTAGCTCTTATACTAATTATAGCAGCTTAGGGGCCCCAACGTGGCTCAGTCAGTTGAGCATCGGACTCTTGGTTTCAGCTCAGGTCATGGTGTCAGGGTGGGAGATGGAGGCCTGCGTCAGGCTCTGTGCTGAGGAAGGAGACTGACTGCTGGAGATCTTCCCTCGCCCTCTGGCCCTCGCCCTGCTCACGTTTGCTCTTGCTCTCTCAATCTCTCTCTCTTCAATAAATCAATAAATCCTTAAAAAGTAATTACGGTAGCTTAAACTTACCTCTCAGATGTCCTTTTGTACTATTTTGAAACACGTAAAATGTGTCAGTCACATCCTGTTAATTTAAATAGCATTTTCTTTTCCTCAGCAGTTTTTAACTCTCTTCTTTTCTCCACCTCTTTCTCGTGTATAGTAAACCCATATGGATTAGAGACAGGGAAATCCACTGTAGCACTGTGTCTGGGAAATTACTGTCATTATCATTATAGTTATTATTATTGTGATCTTCATCCAGAATGTCAGAGGGCAGTGTGATTTAAAAGAGGAGTACAGGCTATGTTATGCCACAGAATTCCATTAAATAATTCCATTCCACACTCTCCAAATTGTAAATTAAAATAATACCATCAGCAACTGCCTACTTTTTAGAAGGGGCTTTTATCTAATGTCAAAGGTGCAAAAAGTGATGTTTAACTTGTTCACCTTTTATAGCTCCATGGTCATGGTCCACAGTACATAGGCCTGAGGTGGCCTCAGTATTGTGTGGCGTAAATACACTTGTTTTAATGGAAGAATCATGTATTTATATTTATCTTGAGGTCTGATCAGTCTAGAGGTAATGTGCACATGCAATATGGAGTTGCTGATTTAATAATAAGGATTACTGAGCATTAGAAACATTTTCATAGAGGAACTTATTTATATTTATATCTGTGCTACTTGATTAGCTAATTTCTGACTGTACATAAAATACTTTTCAGAAATATATTCTAAAATGTATCGTTTTTTATAAAAATTGTCAACTCTACTCTTTGTTTGACCGTAAGCTAATATTGTTTTCCATCCTGCTGGAGAAGGTGTCAGGAAATTGGCAAAGGATAACATCTGAATTAACCGACGACCAAAGCTATACAAAGCTCAGTTGAAAGACACAATAATGACAATGATCATTTTAATAACAGTAATAATGGTAAGAGAAAAAGTAAAGTGAATAATTGTTCTCAAGTTCTCTAATTGGAATTTTATAAATCTTTTCCTGGATTATGTTAAAAGGATTAAATCTATATCTGTTTTTTCATACCAAAATTATTGCAATTAAAGAATTGTTTTTGATGTGATGTTCTGGTTAATAGACCCGGGGAGAACTTTTCTCTGAACTTACTGACAACACTAATTATATGATGACCTCTTTATTAGTACTCACTGGAGAATTTTATTACCGGAGTTGTTTTTGATTTCCTGAATTAAAAACAACAACAACAACAACACAAAACCCACAAAATCAAACAAAATCTTACAACAAATAACATGTCTAACAAGTATATTCTCATTAAGTTTTAGGAAAAATGTAAGAATATCTTTTATTACTTCAAAGTCCTGTTGGAAATGCTGGCCAATTATTAACAAATGCAAGTAAATATAAAGATTAGAATGGGGAAGACACAGACTCATTGCTATTAGCAACTAATATAATTATGTCTGTAAACTCCAACAAAATTTGGGGACTTGAGAAAAGAAACAAATATTGAGGAATTATCTGGATAAAAGATTAATTTATGAAATAAATAGTATTCCTTTACAATCAACTTGATAATATAAATACAAGTTTTAGTTCTGAATAGAAAGAAAACCTTTATAGAAAAAAATGCAAAAAAGAGAAATAAATGCATAAGAACTTTAAATAGAAAATAATATATATTAGAAGACAGGAAAAAATCTAAAAACTTGAAAAGATATGCCACATTTATCAGTAAGAATATTTAACATTGTAAAGATATTTATCCTTCCCAAATTAATTTATAAATGCAATGCAATTCTAATCAAAGTTATAATGTATTTTTGAAGTTATACAAAAATATTTTTCTAAAATTTATACTTCAAGTCAATTATAATTAAGAATAACATAAGAAAAAAAAAGTATCATAGACAAGGACACTTAACAGCTACTAACACATAATAAAAAGTGTAGTCATAAAAATAGAACCCAAGTGGATAAACAAATTAATAGAATATAATGATAATTCTGAAACAAACAAATGTGAATGTGGGACCTTGACTTATATGGAGAAATATAAAGTCAAACATTTAGCTTATTATTTATACCTTGAACTCCAGTTGCGCTAAATACCTAAATTTGAAAAACAAAACTCTAAAGTTAATAGAATCAAATAGGAAAATATCTCTGTGATTCTAGAATATGGAAAGATTTTTTAACAAGGCTCTAAAAATGAAACTTGAAGGTGAAACATTGATGGCTCTTATTACATTGTATGTAAGGGTTTCCATTCAAAAAAAGGCATTTAGTTAACATGTATGTGACACAGCAGAAGATATTTAAAATGTCTAGATTTGACAGGACATTAATAATTACGTGAAATTCCTGTGAGCCACCAAGAAAAAGACATTACAACTACTAGACATTTTATATGTATGTAAATATATAAAAAGAGATAAATGAGTACACTAAAAATCATCATTAAATAAGTAAAACAGGATGATTTTTAAAACAACATTTATGTGAATTAAAATAAACAAAATCAATAATATATATTTCAGAAGTATATAAAATAATAAAATGCATACCTGTGGGAAAAGGAAAGAATATAGTGATCTCTGCTGAAGGGGAACAATATAATGAAAAAAAAAGAAAAAAGAGAGATAGTTTCCATGGTCTGAGGGAGATAGTGTTCCTTGAACTGAGAAATATAATTAACTCTGTTCTCTGCATCAGGAGGCAACAGAAAAGTGAACTGAATACCCAAAACCAGCTAATAAAACAAAGCCAGATGAATTAATTTTATATGAATTTAAAGATATTTGCTTACATGAAAAGTCATAGTGAACAAAATACTCTGACAAAAATGGGAGGTGAATAAAAAAAGAAAATATGTAAAATACTGGATACACCATTAAACCTAAACATAAAACGAATCAGTATTAATGCCAATAAACTAAATATTCCAGTAATAAACAAAGATTATCAGTATTCTTTAAGACAACTGTTATAGAGATGCATCTTATATATTTACTTTTTTTCAATAAAATTCAAGTTTACAGAATAGAAAAAGATATAACATGAATTACAAAATAAATCTGGTAGGTCTGCATAATTACTACATGAAAAAAAAATTAAAGAAAACCAAAAAAAAAAAGTTTTTGATGAAGAGAATTCAGATACTATTGAATATAAAAGGTTTAAAGAACCATAAAGAGGAGTTCGTAAATCTCTATACTAATGGCAAAATAGCATCAAAACATACAGAATGAGAATTTTGGTAGAAGTTGTGAAAATGATTACATACTGACTTTTACACTTGATAATAATCAGAGAAACAAAAAATTAGAACATAGACTACTTGCATATCACTTAATAGTTTCAGTATTAATGATATGTATAGAAAACCACATCCACCAACCAAAATCAGTAAGATATGCACTATTCCAGCATTCCTAGAGCATTTATTAAAAGTGACTCCGTGTTTATACACAAAATAAGTTTCAAGTCTCAAAGTACAGTCTATTCTCATTATTTATGGCGCTCATGTTCTATAAACGTCTGCAGATACTGAATTAGTGAATACTAAACCGTTGCTCCTACGGGAAACAGAGCTGGGTTCATGCCAACCTCTGGTTACAAATTTTTGTCAACTGAGCAAGACACAACCTTGTTTTATGTGTGTTTCTTTAGAAAGAAAAACTTATTTAATATATGTTATTGATTTATTGATGTTGAACTCACATCCAAATGCCGCATAACCCGTGCATGAATGGAGCTTATGTAGCACAAATTTCCTCCATAAGGCACATCACAGTCTTGTGCTCAGGACCACTAGACACTTCAGCAGTATATTTGGGGCCATTTTAAGTGAAATCACCAAAAAAAGCACAGAAATGCAAAAACACGTGGCCCTAAATAAACCATGAGAAAGACATGTATTAACAATATAAGACCTGAAACAGAAAAATAATATTATATATCATTTACCTTGCAGGATGACTTTATAGCAGAACTCAGAGGGACACATAAATTTAAGTACTTATTTGGGGAAGGAAAAAAGGCTAAAAGTGAAGGGATTAAAGATAGAATTTTAATTATTTTTCAAAAAATGGGAAAAAATGAATATGAAGGGAAGAGATACAAGAGCAAAGATTAATGAATTAGAAAAAAGATAAGATTGAAAAACAAAAGGCTAGGTTTTAGACTAATTACCTAAAGTATTGTTATCTTTATCACATTACATTTGAAAATGTACCTTCATTGGATAAATTCATAAGGAAATATCAATACTGCCACCAAGGGGATTAACAAAAATGGGATAAATACATAATATTAAATAAAACTGAATCCACAGTAAAACAACTCACAATAAAATACCATTCACAAACTGATCTGCCAAACACCGGAAATGCAAGAAACGTGTAATTCCAGCCTTACCCACAATATTCCAGAGATATACCCCTTAAAAGAGGACTCACTTCTCAATTCTCTGTGATGAAAGACTTAATTTCAAAACTAGACATAATGTAAATTTCTAAAAAATCAGTTGTAAATGTCGATGTCAAAATTCTCAAACAAAATATTAGCAAGCCGTTTGAGGTAATAACATATATGGTGCAGCAAGTGTATTTTGAATTTATCCCAGGAATTCAAGATACATTGAATATAGTCGTTTTTCTCTACTTGACAGAAATATGGTTAAGAAGAGCTCCAAGTTTTATATATCCTGCAATTCCTACCTTTAGAGAGGGGTTCATATAGCTAACACTGCATGGCATTCTTATAGGTCTTGATAGACGGAAATAAATCTCTGTAGATGTGCATTTAGGAGGCGCAGAGAAAGTTGCTCTTTGTAGACTCTCCCTTCATTAAGAACTGCTTCCTTCTCTGGGGCTCCTGGGGGGCCCAGGGTGTGACCCCGGGGTCCCGGGATCAAGTCCCACATCAGGCTCTCTGCATGGAGCCTGCTTCTCCCTCTGCCTGGGTCTCTGCCTGTCTCTGTGTCTCTCATGAATGAATGAATGAATGAATGAATGAATGCATCTTAAAAAAAAAAGTCTTCCTTCTAGATTTTTGTAACTAAAATCAGAACTACATATAGAATAAAGACACACTATCTCTGTCAACCTACATTTGTTCAATCTTATAACTCTAACAAATGAACCTAGAAGTCTTTTGGAAACTAAACTTTCATAAGTAAAAGAACTTTTGCTTTGGAATTTGGTTTCTGATCCATGAGGCAGCAGCACAACTAATGAAAAAAGAAAGCTCACCAAACCAGACAATATCTGGATCATGGATTATATTTTGGAGAGAAAAAAAAAAGTAATTCTAATCTCCTACTATTAAACAAAATTAATGGTGGATGAAATAAACATATAAACAAACATTTTAAATGAGATGAAAATATAGGTAAATTTCAACCTGATAGCTTACATATAGATTTTTTAAAGATTATAAGAACAATTAAAGAAATGAAGACATTGGTTACATTTACAAGATAATTGTACTGGATTGAATGACCTAAACGATTTCAAAGTCAAATAGGTAGACTGTAAGGAATATCAACAACAAATATTGTAGACTAAGATTTAATATTTTCAGTATATCAGGGATCACACCATAATAGAAAACTATCAAATTCTGTTAGAAAAAATAAGCAAAAGAATTTATACAGAAATTTCATCCAGAAATCTGTCCAACTTCATCAATAACCCAACAAATCAAGTAAGAGCATGATATGGTTTTGGGATTCTCCAGTTAATAAAACCGTAATTATAAGATAATAGTACCAGGCTGGACAGGTGTGGTGAATGAGAACCGATAGAGAGAAGGTATTATAAAAGTATAAAATTTCTGAAAACCAAGTGACATCAGAGGATCTAAAAAACTCTTAATCTTTGACTTAGTATTACCACTTCTGAGCATAGATTTCAAATGGTGATAAGATCGCAAATTTATTATTGAACACAAGTGTTCATTGATGACAAAGACTGTGACATAGGAAATTGGAGAAAATCTAAGTGTCCAATAACATGGGGATAAATAAAGCACATCTACTTTTTAATAAGGACATTAAGTTAAGTTTTAGGAATATTAAACTCCAATGATGTTACTGCATTCGTATCAATGTTTATCTTTCCAGAAAAAGACAAATTCCCTAGAATATTACACATATTAGTCAATACATCTTCTTCTCTAAGGCAAGAGTGTTTTTCATCCTTCTACATTTATACTTTATCCAAATTTTCTGAATTACTGTGTATTTTTATTTGGAACAAAGGGATAAAAGTTAATGAGTTAAATTATTTTTGATAATTTCATACTCAACAGTAGACTGATAATAGTGCGTGCTTTCAGTGTAGACACATTTTCTGATCAAATGAAGAGTAATTTATTATAATTCCTCTTGATTTTTTAAGTAAAAGAAGAATTGAAATGAGATGTACTTCACTATAAATTGTATGATTCTGTATGACTGACATATGTCGTTAAATTGTTCTACACACACACAAAAATAATAAATAGATAAATAAATAAATAAATAAATAAATAAATAAATAAATAATAAACAAATAAATAGATTGTTCCACACACTTCTTAGGTAACACTGTATATACAGCTATAATTTCTGAGTTTTTTTTTTCCTAATACATCAATTCTCCTAGGAATTTGTCTTATACTTATGAATAGTCTACATTTATCTAACTTAGCTACAGTTATTCACCTGATTAGTTAATAAAGAAACATTAGAACAAAGATTTTAATAATTGAAGATATTTCACAATTATCTAGATATAAGAGTTTTTATTACATTTTATAATTTGATATTTGGAATCTTATGAGATAGGAAATTAAATATTACATCCAATTTTTTTTTATTAAATGAACAAAAGCCCGAGTAATGTATATAAATTGACTAATGCTACCTGACTAAATAGTCGGAAAATAAATTTAAGCTGCATGTCCTTTTCCTGGCCACAGAAACATGCGTGAAATTGGAACAGTACTGATTCTGCTAAATGTTACTATCGGTGGCCACCGACTGCAAATGATGATATGAACGAAATCACTGGGTAAGCATGAGTCCTGTTGTAGATACGGGATGGCCACTGAAAGCTTTTAAAAGAAAAGCAAAGAAATGATGTAGAGCTCTGGGTCCACACTCATTTTCACTTGCTTTTCCTGCAAGATACAGCGAAAGCAGCATCACCTACAGTCAGGGAGGAAACTTATTTAGGTACTACTTGTTTTCTAAAGAGAGCGAGCGAGCACACCTGGGGGGGACGGGCAGAGGGGGAGAGAGAATCTTCAACAGGCTCCACACCCAGTGGGAGCCCCTGGAGGGCTCAGGCCCAGGACCCTGGGATCATGACCGGAGCCGAAATTAAGTCAGATGCTCAACCAACTGAGCCACCCGGGTGCCCCTACGTACTGTTATTAGCATTATTAGCATTTTACAGACCTAAAATGGCATATTCTTATAAGTGGGTGGCTCAGTTTTTAAGGTTTCAAGTCGCTATTTATTATATTGTTGTATAAGATGTAGAGTTAATGACTCAACTGCTTGATAACCCAACTGGCCATTTTCTCTTAATTCTTATTTCTCTTAACTCTCCAGATATATTGTTTGTCCATGTATTCAACAGGTGTATCCTCTTCACGTTAGTTTCCATTTAATTTTCTACATTCAGGTATTTCTCATAGTATTCCTACTTTATTTATTTATTTATTTATTTATTTATTTATTTATTTATGCCTTTCTAGAGTCTTACCTTTTTTTTTTTTTTTTTTTTGAGTCTTACCTTTCTTACCTTCAAATATCCCATGCCACAAAAGACGTGCCCTGTGCACGGAATAGAAACTCTACCTCTACCTCCTACCTGCTTGTTCTAAATTTAATCATTGTGCTCATTCTCTAAGCTTCTATTTCTGGCTTTTGAGGGAGCCTGATCCAATTCCAGCCCACTTGCCGCCTGAACTCCTGAAGTTATGCCCGCACGCAGTTTAAGTCGCTGTGCTAGAGCAACACTGCTGATTTCATAGAAGGAGAGAGAAAACCTACTTCGATTAAGCCCAGTGTGGGGGCCAAATGCCATCACTCAGGCTAGCTGGGGCACGCAACGCAAGTGTCTACCTAGGGGGGTAAACGGGGACGCAACATCATCTGGGGATTAGTGACATGGAGGTGGTGAATCCACAGGTGTAAAAGCAACCCCTTGTACTCTGTAGAAGCTAAAGGCAGGATGCCAAGGAGGATCCCACAGCACTAAGTGTCGTGAAGGTGGGTAGCCACCCCCGAACCCTCACCTCTGTGCGTGCATGAAATGTTTCACCTGATGCACACAGCAAGGAAAATGTTCAATCGGGAAAGTCTGCACAAGGAGAGTGGATTTCTATCCCGTGGAAGGGCATCTGCAGCAGCCTCTGGGAAACCCTAGTGCAGGTGAAAAGTGTGGTTCAAGGTCGGTGCTGCTGGAAGGTACCAGCGGCGCAGAGGAGCCACAGGGCTGGCAGGGATAAGGCAACGGGGACCCCACTCTGCAGAGATCGTTTATTCAACCCTATTTAATCTTAAACAAACTTAACTGCTTGTGGCAATTTTGGCGTGATTGTTAGAGCTCTACTGAAGGAGGATCTTGCCATTTTAAAAGTGGTGACTTCACCTTTTAAAGGGGCTTTCAATAGAGTAGGATTGGCTTTTGCTGAAGTGGATCCAGGAGAAAAATGTGTTTGGTGTTATTAGTAGGGGACACGGAGAAGGGGAGAAGGGTGTGGGGAGCAGGGAGCTGGGAGAGGGCGAGGCTGGCTGTAGCTGCCATAGGATCCAGGACGGAGTGGCTGTTCCTTCCTCCTGATGGGGTGACCCTCAGGACCGGGTCTTGTCCCCGCACTTAGTTTTATTACCCACGTCCCAGTAATCATTTCTGTAGGGCTAATTCAAAGCAACCCAATTCCTTGCCCTACGCATTCCTCGAGCTCTCTGTGAGGCCGTTTCCTAGCGTGTTGTGGGCCAGCCGTGACCCCTGGGTGATCCTCAAGGTCATTCATTCCCAGGGCAAGGAGGACAGGGCGCTCCAGCACCTTCCTGGGGGGCTGAAAACCACAGGTGCCATCGGAGACCTTTACCATTGAAATGTGTATGGGTAATTACATCCCAAAACATCATTTTTCCCGGACCTTACATTACCCCTAGAGATGACAGAGAGCCACCAAGCTCACAGTCTCCCAGGACTCACATGCTGGGAATGCACTTAACCTTCTAGAAGGATCTGTACCTTCTGGATTTCTGCGGACTGTGTGCGTGTGAGGACAAGGGAGGGCAGAGGTCTCTGGAAGCCTCAGCTGCTCCCACCGCTACTTCTGGGCCCCCTCGTCCTATGTGTGGAGAGGAGCGTCTCTGAGCTGCCCCTTCTCCGTCACCTGCTCCTGGTGACTGAGTGAGCTGCTTGAACATGTACCAGGTTCTTCCCAGATGGTTGCGCTCTTCTTTCGGAGACTTTGCACAGTTTGGGGAGGCGGCGGTTCTGCTGTTTGCAGCACTTGGACCTCAGTAGTAATCTTGCTGCCCGTGTGAGGTCTGCTCTTCTCACTGCCAGGAATCATTCCTACAGTTGCTCCCCAAATAGCAGCCCCCCCCCAGTAGCCTCGCTCTCTCTCTCTGTCCTTCCCTCTCTCCCTCCCTCCCTCCTTCTTTCTCTCCTTTCCGCTCCCATGCTGTCAGCGTGGTCCGTGTGTCTCCCTAGTGGTAGTTTGAAGTTCCCTGTTGAACTTTTTCCAGCCATACAAATGTTGCCTGGCGGATGCTGCTTCAAACATCTCCACCATAGGGAAGAAGTCACTGGCATGAGGACAGCGAACAAAGAAAACCTCCTAATGTGAACAACACCGTCGGAGCCCGTGTATGGTGTTCAAGGCGCAACCTTCCCTGGAGGGCGCTGGAGATGGGGGTCACTGCCAACAGGCGGCCTAACTTGCCTTGCCACCTCTTACGGTAACACACCTGATTTATGAGGACACAAAAGGTCTGCCACACAGCGATACCCACCTGAAGAGATCGCAGTTTTATTAGGATCTCTTACGTTCCGTTGGTATTTCTTATAAGGTGAATCCTAGTCACCGCACTGAGTCCACACAGATCACACCTGCTCTTCTTGATGGGAACGGGGACTTTGTTCTGGACACCGACGCATGAATAATGCTCTTTCTTGCTAAGTACATTAAAAAAATAGGCACTTCGGCCATTGTCGGCTGTGTAGGTTTCTACTGGACCGAGGGTCTTCGGAGAGTGACGTCTTCAATTTGGTGCCTTTTCTGAGGTGTGTCCTAGTAGGTACCAGGAAACTCGGGGGGACTCATTACACTTGAAACATTCCCCTTCTGATCTTCCTTCAGGAAGAAAAATAATAGTTTTATTGTATTACCACGGCACAACGGTTCACGTGCCCAACTCGTAGCAACAATTATATCCCGGTTGGTTCTAAGAGCTATGAATTTGCGACAAAATAGCTCCTGCGACTAGCATATGTGTGTGGTGGTTCAAGATATTAAGATGTCACGGGACTAGAAGTAGTCACCGGTTGTCCTGTGTTGTTTCATTGTTTGTCAGGTACCACATGGCCTTTCCCCGACTGGTCTGTTTTCTTTGCAATTATTGACTGAAGAAAGGTAAATACATTTGTGCAACTTTAAACTCAAGTGGATGTAATGGAAACTAATTGTTCCCACAGAGTAGATGTGGTTAAATATAAATCTTTGTTAGAGATAATATTGGTGGTTATTCTTCATATCTGAATACCAACCCAGGCCCTCGATACGTATCTGTACATGTATAATGTCATCACATATAGTGGGTATATATATAAATATAATATATATTAAATATAGGGATCCCTGGGTGGTGCAGCAGTTTGGCGCCTACCTTTGGCCCAGGGTGCAATCTTGGAGACCCGGGATCGAATCCCACGTCGGGCTCCCGGTGCATGGAGCCTGCTTCTCCCTCTGCCTATGTCTCTGCCTCTCTCTCTCTCTCTGTGACTATCATAAATAAATAAAAATTTTAAAAATGTTCATGATTTTTAAAACGGCGCCAGAGAGCAGAGAGGAAATAATGGACTTATACATTTCATATTTACTTTAAATAAATTATTAAATTTTTGCTTGTGCAGTACATCTGTTGGTAGTCCCTTGTCTTCTTATAAAATGTCTAGATTATTCTATTTTCCATGTAAGTAGCTGGCCATTTATGTCACATAAATTATACTCAAGTTAAAAATTCTCAGAGAGTTGAAGTCTACCTTTATTTTATTATAAGTAAAAAAAATATTTCATTGAATGTTAGGTTGTGTTGCCAGATATAGTTTCCTTTTGAGAAAGATGTAGATCTTTTTCTTCTCCAAGAATCCACAGACTATGCAATCAGTACATAAATAGGATAAGAAGTAAAGACTAATAAACATCATAAAAATATGCAGATTAAGTTCTGCAGCAGTTCTGAAGATATTAGAGTGGGCTAAATAGAGGAGTTGGCATCTGACATAGACTGAAGATGATGTATTGACCTGGAAGCATGAAGAGTGTAGACAGAGCAAGGAACCTGACCAAATTCATAGCAATAAGATTTCACAAAGAGTTTGGCAAAAAAAAAAAAAAAAAAAGAAGAAGAAAGAAAGAAAAAAAAAAAAAAGAGTTTGGTGAAATAGAGAAATAGAGAGCCTCCCAAGCTCTGAGTGGAGTGTTGACACGTAACCCTTTCAGACCTAGCCTTCCAGATGTCAACTACCTTGTATTTGGCATTAAATTGGATTATCCGCAGTGGCTGGTGGGTGTAATGAAAGATGTCGCATTCAATGAAAAGGTATCTGTCTGCTGTTTTGCACTCACAGGCCTCTGCTAGGTGCTACAGGAATATCCACAAGCATCTACTTTCCATATGCTCCATAATTATGTTATGAAATCAGCGTTGCTGAGGCCAGGGTCAAAATCTGCTGGCTAACGGTATTGTGACTCCTGGGTTAGTTCTATTTATGGACTGTGGGTTGAGGAGATACACTGTAATATCATTTCCAATGTACATAGAAAAGGAGAATGTAGTAACAGAATGGGATGATACACTTCGCTCTACCTGGTAAAATGGGCCAGAGCCTAGCCACTGACTACAGGTCCCGGGGGGCTGCGGTTCAGACACCTGGCGGACGCCTCCCACAACACGCTTCCTCCTCTGCCTGTGAATACATCACTCGAAAGATTTTACGTGTGGAGCTACAACCATAAAAGGAAAGAGTATAATTTTAGCCGTGACACTTCTCCAGAAAATTAATTTTTTTTTCTTAGTCTATCAAACTACCTATGATAGGATATTCAAATTCAGCTTTTCAGTTTTCTCCCGAGTTTCATCTCGGCTGCAGAAAAGATGACTCTGAGACTCGTGTCTTTGGTTATTTCTTGGACAAGTTTGGGTCTGAGGCATTGTGGACCTCACTAATGAGTGGACGGAAGGCCTAGTTTCACCCCAGACACAAGAAATATTGAAGCTGGAGCAACAGGAATTTCTAGATGGCTCCTATAGATGCTCTAACCATCCGTAGCTGAAGGCGTCCCTCTTCTCCCCAGCTGCACCACCTATTTGGTATAGACTTCTGTCCCCACCGGTGTGAACTCAGTGCAGAGGTGGAGCCTGAGCCTGGGGACAGCGATACAGAGGCATGTTTCCCGGGGAATTCAATGCAGTTCCTGCTGACCCCTGAGTGGAGGACCTGCCATCAGCATGAGTAGGCTGAGAAACCAGAGGAGAGAAATTAAACTCTTAAAACTTTAAAAGACAGGCTTCTGTGTAATATAATTTAACCATTTTAGGGTCAGAACAAGAAATCGGTGCATCTGATTGATTTATTTTACCCTTGAAACCTGCCCAGATGTGGCTTCCAGGTGATTTAGTGCCTTGTGTTTGGTTAGTACAGCAGGCATAGGAATCTAGCCGTGGACATGGAGAATTGGAAAATCAAGCTGCCCAGGAGAAATGGTGTTATAGTGTGGATGTGAATTCAATTCAGTTAATTTTCATTAACATAATAATGGGGAGGTTCCTCTTTCTACGAATCTGTTCGAGTCTTTTCTACTAGAATGTGGATTTGATGAGGATTGAAGCTATGTCCTCCTTGTCCTGTAAACTCCTACCCACAGGAGAGTGGTTTTCTAGACCAGCAGGATCAGTATCACCTGGGAAATTGTTAGAAACTTGTTAGGATCAGAAGTACAAATTTTCATGCCCTTCTCCTTACCTATCCTATCACAAACTCTGGAAGTGGGGATACAATTTGGGTTATAATAAGCCCTCCAGGTGATTCTGATGCAAGATATTCCTGGCGGCACATAGCAGACATATATCAAGATGTGCTAAAGGGTGAAGCAGTAATAACATGAGAGAGTAAACATTTCTGTTTTGTAAAAGCATATGCAAAACACTGATGAAACGTATTTCTCTTACAGTATGAATTTTTATAATGTAAATAAAGAATAACTGGACTGGTTTATTAAGAAATACAGTTTGCACTACGTGCAGAAACGCTGGCTTAAATTTCACAGCAATCAGGAGTTACCTCTAACCCTGTGTTATCAGTGAAGATCTGTTTCTCAGGGCAAGGATGTAGTTGCTTTATACCTGGCCATTGAGCTTTTGTGTTATCCTTTCATATATTAGTGGTTGTTGCCAGCTATATTTATTCTGATTTTGCATACGTGTATATTTAACTTTAAAAAAATAGTTTGCATTTCTTAAACAAAGGCAAAGTTCATAAACACTTGTGTAACTGATGGGTCCAATGGTGATAGAAGAACAGACTGTCCCAGCTCTAGGTGATCGCTAGCAAACTTGTCCATTCTTTAGATGCTGCTCGGTAATCAGCTGTGTATTTTTGTCAGTCTGTCAAGGAAATTATCAGCTAACTCAGAAAGATAAGTATCTTTTTTATCACTGTAATTGCAATTAGAAAATGAGTTTGCCATATTTGACACTCTAGACCTCTCTACCGTCACTTCTCCCCTTCCTATTTAAATAATGGGTTCAACAACATAATTGGATAATATAATTTTTAGGAGCTAAATTCTTAAGTTATAACAACAAAGTAGCATGTAATATTCTAAATAGGATGTGCAGTCTACAAATATCAGTGACAGAAATCTTGAAATGAATCGTAGCTGATGGCAAAACCATACATCTCCTGTAACTTTTCCTAATAGAGTCGAGAATCTGATTTGTTGAAACTATTAGGTATTTCTTAATTATTCGGCTCAGTGAACAGAGCTGAGCAAATAGGACCAAACATAATCTGTTAGCTAAGTCAGGATTTAGACACTTGAAAATAGATTATATTTGTATTCCAAATCAGATCATGTATTTATTCAGAGCATATGATGTACAGATTACCATGTTAACGTGCTGGTGGGAAATATAATGAGTATCAGAAACCTTTCCTGACCCCAAGAATTGGCACAAAACAGATTCAAATACACTGAGAGTTCTAACATCCTATGCATTGCTAATATAGGACAGTTCTAATTTTTAAGTCTGTATAGGCAATTAAATTTTGTTATTTAACACTAAACATGTATGGCTTGAATTCATGACCCCAAGATCGAGAGTCACAGGGTCCACGGACTGAGCCAGTCAGGTGTCCCCAAGGCAATTATATTTTTCTTTCAGGAAGGAAGGTTTATTTATGTATAAGTTCAATGTGTCCGTAACAGTTGCCATGCCAGTAAATACCAAATATATTAAATTGAGCTATATGAAACTGTCTTTTGGTAGGTCAAAATCATAGAATATTAGCAATTTCATATGGCTCTATATAATATTGTTTTAAAAGATGGCTTTACATTTTTTTAAATATTGTGCTTTATGTTTGAGTAATGTTGCCATGAATTCTCTCCGTGGATGACTTTCAGGAGTCTGCATAATTTCTGTTTAGTTGGATTCCTCATCCTATAACGTACTTTGAAAACATATGAGTGAACATTTGAGGAAGATTTTTAGTGCCTGTTGCATCACAAATTAATACTATTGGGTGGCTTTGAAGGGTTGTTTAAGCTTCAAAAATATATAGTCCTGGGACGACTGGGTGGCTCAGTGGTTGAGCGTCTGCCGTCGGCTCAGGGAGTGATCCTGGGGTCCTGGGATCGAGTCCCACATTGGGCTCCCTGCATGGAGCCTGCGTCTCCCTCTGCCTGTGTGTCTGCCTCTCTCTGCCTCTCTGCGTCTCTCTTGAATAAATAAATAGATCTTAAAAAAAAAAAAAAAAATATATATATATATATATACTCCAGTGAGAGAGTAGTTTATCAAATAAGAGGAGCCCAGCACAGAGGAGACATTTTATATTGTTTAATATTCAAATTTTACCTATATGTTATTAAATTGATGTGAATAATTTAAGAAATGATCTAATACTCATTTTTACGTTAAAATAATTATTCAATTATGTTCAATTTGACTTTGAATTTCACATATTGCCGTTTTATTTTAGTGCTTCTTTAATCACTGTTTTGTGAATTGAATAAATTAAAATATGCAATTGAGTTTTTAGAAATACTAGCAACTTATTTTAATATTTAACTTGAGGACATCATCAGTGCAAAATGAGATTTGAGACTTTTGCTTTGGAGAATTTGTGACTTTAGAGATTATTTAGATTATTTATTTTGTAAAACAAAAAAAAATATGTAAAAGTAAATAGTGCAGAGATTGATATTAGAACCCAAACCTCCCACATCTAGTCCGAAGAAAGTTCCATTAATTCAGATTTTAGAAAAAGATCATAAATTTCTTTATAGTTATATTTTAAAATCCAGCATAAAGTTTAATGACAATTTTAACTACACTTTGAACGCTTTATTTACTTTATTAAATTTCATATACAGCTTCTCTGCATTGAAAACTTTTCTTTACAATCTATACTAACTTCCTTTTCTCTAAAATAAATTCCAAATTATTTAGCTTCATATTCCCCATCTATCTTGCAACATTGCTATATAGAACTTTCATTTCATTCAAATTTGTTTTTTTGTTATTAAAACAGCAAATAAACCACAATGAGGTACCACATCACACCCATTAGTGTGACTACTGTCGGTAAAACAGAAAGTAACAAGTGTTGATGAGGAAGTGAGAAAATTGGAAACAGTGAGCATGTGAAGTGGTGCAGCTGCTGTAGAAAACAGTATGGCAGTTCCTCAAAAAATTAAAAGAGGAATTACTGTATGAGCCAGCAGTTTCACTTCTGGATGATATATATCCAAAATAATTGAAAGAGGTCTCAAAGAGATATTTGCATACCTGTGTTCATAGCACACAACAGCCAAAAGGTGGAAGCAACTCGTGTCTATTTACAGGTGAATGGATAAACAAAACATGGTTTTTACAAATAATTAAATGTTACTAATCCTTTAAAAGGGGGATGATGACACCTGCTATAATGGATGAACCTTGAAGATATTATGCTATCACAGAAACACAAGCACTGTATCACTCCCCTCCCAGGAGACACCTAGTATAGTCAAATTCATAGAGGCAGAAAATAGCATAGTGGTTCCAGAAGCTGAAGGAAGGTGAGGATGGGGAGTTGTTTGGTACAGAGTTTTAGCTTCATAAGATGAAAAATTTGGAAGTTCTGTGTCACGATGTCAATGTACTTAAAACCACTTAACCATACACCTTAAATAGTTGAGATGGTTAACCTTATCTCATGCATATTTTACCACCATTTTAAAAAAAAACAAGTGAATAGATAACTTTTTAATGTTGTTCCTATATCTAAAGTAAGTCCTCTTTAAATTCCCTGCTCCTTTATGAAGCTTTCCCTGAGAACAAATATCAAATGATTTTCCTCTCATTGTGTGTATTATTAATGGTGCCTCCAGTGGAGTACGCATAGCCCAGGTTGCATAAAACAATCCACTGTAATACACACGAAAAGAATAGATTTGAAATCCCATTGCTTGTTTTTACTAAAGGAAGCAATTAACATATTTTAATATGTAATATACAGAAGTACATGCCCCTATGCATAACTTACAAACACATGTATAAAAACACGAGAAATGGGTACAAAAATTTTACTGATGAGGATGCCAAATAACTAAGAGCCCTATAAGACCAGTTATTTATACTGTGTCTCTGGCTTACTTTGGAAGGTACATGCCCTATGCTACATGAAATAAGTCAGTCGGAGAAAGTCAATTATCATACCGTTTCACTCGTATGTGGAATATAAGAAATAGTGCAAGGGATCATAAGGGAAGGAGAGAAACTGAGTGGGGAAAAGTCAGAGAGGGAGTCAAACCATGAAAGATTATTAATCATAAGAAACAAACTGAGGGCTGCAGAAGGGGAGGCGGGTGGGGGATGGGGTAACAGGGTGACGGGCATCAAGGAGGGTACATGAAGGGATGAGCACTGGGTGTTGCATGCAACTGATGAGTTATTGAAAACTATTTCTGAAACTCACGATGCTCTCTATGGTGACAAATTTAATTCACAATTTAACAAAGGGGGAAGAAAGTACATGTCACACTTGCACAATTGAATTATGGTATCCTCAATTACAAGGCCTGTGCCTTAGATACTTCTATATTTCTAATTCTATAAGTGTATTTGTGTGAATTTAAGAAAAGTGTTAATACATGTTGGCCTCTTACTGAATTTCTTGGGTCCTCAAAAAAATGAAATCTAACCATGTCCATGCTGTTGGTAAATATAGAAGATGAAACAAAAAAAAAAAAAAAAGAAGATGAAACAATGACATCCTTTACCTTTTAGAAGATGATGACCAACAAAATATGATAAGCATGTGATGATGACCCATCTCATGCTCATAGATCAAATGATCCACCCAATAATATGGAAAGAGTAAGACGTTGGGCTTGGAACCGAGAGAGTGACAAAAGAGTAGGCACGCAGGAGCTCGCAGGGAAGGACCGTACCATGAACGGTGCACACGTCCTCCTGGAGCACCACCCACATGCTGGCCCCTGGGATCCCAGCCATGCTCACCAGCACAAGCCTGTCCTATTTGAAGCTCTGCACCAAGGAGCAGCAAGTGTAGAACATAGGCCGCGTTCATAGGTTGCTTTTGATCATCTGGCTGGTTTCAGGGAGTCAGCCTGGAGCACAGAGCACATGACAGCTCACCAGGCACTTCAAATCAAAGTGCTTTCCTAGTACATCCAGCCAAGGATTTTTATTGACTGTTTTTCTGTTGTATTTTATGTCTCAGACCATTTCAAAGAAGTGTTAGGTAACACAAAGAAGTCTGTCTGCCTAAGGGCCAACCCATGCCATATATGCTGCATTCTGATAGAAAGAAAATGGCACGCCAGTGTTTTGACATTCCACCCCCCTTTCCCCAGGTGTTAATAACAAGTCCTCTTGCTCCTTTCCCCAGTCGATACTGGTACATATATGCTCTTGTCCTTTGAAGAGTTAATTGATAAAAACTCTACTCTCTATCCCAGCAGTTTGTAACTGGAAAACTTAAATTTTAATCCAAGCAAATGACCACAGTATATATACAATTAAATGTCGATTTCTTCTTTGTATCTGTGGGTCTGTTTCTGCTTTTTGTTTGTTCACTTGTTTTGTTTTTAGATCCCAAATATAAGTGAAATCATGGTATTTGTCTTTCTCTAACTTATGTCACTCAGAATACCCTGCAGGTCCTTCCGTATTATCTCAGATGGCAAGATCTCAGGCTTTCAGTTATGGAAATCGTAAGGCACAGGGGAGAGGCACAGCATAGGGAATATAGTGAATGGCATTGTGACGGCTAGTGTGGCGACCGACGGTAGCTCCACTTGTGGTGAACACAGCATAATCTATAGTGTTTTTCCAATCACTATGTTGTACACCTAAAATTAATGTAACATCGTCAGCTGTACTTCAGTAAAATAAAATATAAAAATTAAAAATTAGGGACACCTAGGTGGTTCAGCAGTTGGACGTCTGCCTTTGGCTCAGGGTGTGACCCCGGGGTCTCGGGATTGAGTCCCACATCAGGCTCCCTGCATGGAGCCTGCTTCTCCCTCTGCCTGTGTCTCTGCCTCTCTCTCTGTGTCTCTTATGAATAAATAACTAAAATCTTAAAAAAATATATGAAAATTAAAAATTAAATACCAAAAGGATGGCTACTAAAATTAGTATGGCAGTTATATAATGTATTGAAGCTTAGATTTTTATGCACAATACTTTTTTCCTTTTTTTTTCTTTTCCTTTTTTCTTTTTTCTTTTTTTATTTTTCAAAGAGACAAAGCGCATGCTAGTGGGTGTCGGGGAGGAGGTGGGGGGGGGGGGCCTGCAGAGGGAGAGAGGACAGAGCCTTAATCAGAGACCTTGACCAGCACTAGAGCCTGGTGTGGGGCTCGATCTCTCAACCCTGAGATCATGATCTGAGTGGAAATCAAGAGCCAGACACTTAATCAACTAAGCCATCCAGATGTTTCTCTAAACATAATATTTTTGAACAATTCCATAAGAACACAACCATCTAATAGTCTGAATTATTTTTAAACACTGTAGTGTGTAAATCCCAGGAAATTTGACTGTGATTTGATTCAGGTTATGAATCAGATGGCTCCCAGTGTTGATTTTAGTGGTTTCAGAAAAATGTTCATAAAATGTACATAATATAAATATTTCCCCAATTTGGCTGCATAACTAGAAATCACTGAATCATTATGTGGTTGATATATGAATCATCAAAGCTTTACTGATACTGTTTTGTTTTTCTGTTTGTTTTGTTGCACATAGAGGAATTTCTGCATATCAGTCTTTTTAGAAGTTGAGCTATATGGTGATGACTTATGTTTAATAATTAAAATAATCATGAGAATTATAAGTTCAATCTGTAAAAGAGCAAACATAAATCATAAGAAAAAAAAATCTATGACTCCCCTCTTATATTGTAAATTAGTTTCATTTCTCTGCTTTCTCTAAAGTCCAAGATAATGTGAGGATAGTTTATCAGTGGGTAATGAACATAATCTCAATTTTCTCTTTAAATCAGCCATTGTTGCATTTCCTAAATATGTATACACATCATGCATAATAAAGTCTGTAATATTGTTAGATTATTGGTGATTTAAAAATTGCCTTACTAATTACCAACATAAGATATTACACCAAAGTGATTAAAATATAAATAAAAAATAAAAGTTACACCCTCTAGCTTTCAACAACTTGCTTACAGCCTCACAGTATACCAATTTCAAGCATGTGAAGGAAATGAGCTAATGACGTGGAAAAAAAAAAGGCATTAAACTATTTTACCAGTTGTCTGAAAAAATATATATCATCAATGATATTCTGTTCTGTGCCTAAAATATTAATTATATCTTTTTTCATGCAAATGTATGAATTATGTATGTTTTCCTAACCATTTTTTTCTGTTCACTCTTTGAATATTTGGATGATGATATTCATAATTAAAATTATGATCTATAATAATCTGTAATAATTCAAAATATGTATGATAACATTACTTCAATGATACCATGCCTCTCTCACAGAATGAACCATCATGAACCTGTAATTCATAAGATGAGAGGAAAAAACACACTAGACATTTTTATGGTATTTCTATACAGTTAGTACAATAACACTCCCTATCTGCTTTCCTAACCATAGTCCCTGGCAAATATTCCAGGTCAGATATGCTATTATACAATGAAATTTATTGTAGCTAAGAGTTATGTTTTTGGTCCTGTTTGTTTATATTTATTTATTTATTTATTTATTTATTTATTTGTCACATAGTTACTAACTTAATGGAAAAAATTTAAAGCTGGAACATTTTGGATTGAGTCTGAAGTTGTTGAACCATTGCTTGGTAGCTGTGAAAGAAGTTGGTGGCCACTTGCAAATAGAGCTCACAATCCTGTGTCCCAACTTCTGATAAATTTATTTACTTTGTCCTCCTTTCTATGTTTATTTAAAACATAGAAACCAATTCAAAATTCCCTCAATTTCATATATAGTACTCAGGAAATTTCATTTTGTTTTGTTTTTTTACATGAGAACACATGAGAATATAAAATCTGGCATAAAGCAAAATGTTAAATATAAATTAAATCCAAGATTAGAATTTTTACAAGGCAGAAATTCTCAAGGGACATAGATTTCCTGCTGAAATTTCATATGTGCACTATCTATTTCTTATGTTAATAAGCATTTATTAAGTGATATGTTATTTTAGGATGCTATTTTTTTAAACATTTCAGACATAAATTAGTAATTAGTGAATAAGTTCAGCATTTTAGAATTATAATTACATTTTTCATAGTTAATTTATTCTTTAAAAAAAATAGTTTAGAGAGAGAGAGGGAAGGGATAGGGGCAGTGGGGGAGAGAGAATCCTGAAGCAGACTCCCAGCTGAGTGGGGAGCCTGATGCAGGGCTTAACCCCAGGACCCTGAGATCGTGACCTGAGCCAAAATTCAGAACTGGCTGCTCAACCAACTAAGCCACCCAGGCCCCCACTGTTGGTTTATTCTTATCTATGATATTTGAAGTATCAATTACCTAATGATGCTATAATATTACTGAGTAAGATAGGTTAGGAAATAACCTTTTATATTTAACATGATTCTTTTGAATTATAGTAAATTCAATATTCCATCTATGAACTTTTTCATACTAAGTTACAGCTATCAAGAACCCTGATAATAGCACACAAATTACATTTTGCCTCAACAATCCAAGGATCAAAGTAAAGTACAAGGATAAATAAGACTAGGAAAAAAAATGTCACTAGGGGGATAGCAACTTGAGTGGTATTTTGAGCACATATAGGCAGAAAAAAACATATTTGCCTTTCTATATGTACTGTAAAAGTCAGATTTCTCCAGAAAAATAGAACTGAGACAAAGAGAATTAGAGATTTTAATTAATTGGCTTATACCGTTGTGAAGAAGACTTGGCAAACCCAAAATCTGCAAGGTAGGCTGGTAAATGGGAGACATGGGAAAGAACAGCCGCTTGATTTCAAAGGTAGTCTGTTAGCAGAATTCTCTCTTCTTCTTGGAAGATAAGTTTTTTCCTAGTAAAGTCTTCAACTGAATGTATGAGGCCCACCCATATTATTGAGAGTAATCTGCTCTACTCAAATGTATTTATGTATTCATTTTTAAAGATTTATTTATTTATTTTAAAGAGAGTGAAAGACAGCCCACACATGAATAGGAGGTGGGACAGTGGGAGAGGAGCCCAAGGCAGGGCTCCATCTCATGATCCATGAGATCATGACTTGAGCTACAATTAAAAGTTGGATGCTTAACCAACTGCACCACCCAGGCACCCCAAAGTCTACTGATTCAAATGTTACTCTTATCTTTTTTAAAAAATACCTTTACATCAACATCTAGAATAATGTTCAACCAAGACTCTAGGTCTACTGGCCTCGTTAAGTTGATGTGTACACTTAACCATCACATCTATGTGCTATTTTCTGAAGTCACTAAAAAGTACTATAAGATAGGTATACAACACACTATTTATATATGAGGAAAAAGTGGTGAATAGAAGTCAAACAACTAGTAGTTGACATTGGGGATTTTGAACTCAGGCTCTTATATTATTTTTTCTTTTTTAAAAGATTTTATTTATTTATTCATAAGAAACACAGAGAGAGAGACAGACATAGGCAGAGGGAGAAGAAAGTTCCCTGTGGAGAGTCCAATGTGGGACTCGATCCCAGGACCCCAGGGTCATGACCTGAGCTGAAGGCAGACGCTCAACCACTGAGGCACCCAGGTGTCCTTTTTTTTTTTTTTCTTAATTCAGAGAAACAGAATATCAATAAGCTTTTGCTATTAAGTTAACCTCCCAAAATGTAGTGCCTTAGAGCCACTTCTGGTCTTGGTTGGATCAGCTGCATTCTGCTGGCCTACATCGTGCCTTTGTTCTGCTGGTTGCTCAGCAGAGGCTGAATGGTCTATAATGGCCACGTTGGCTTGTACCTGGCCATTGGCTCAATGCCTGCTGCGTCCATGAGGGTAACCAGGCCATGTGTCTTTCCTCATCTTGCTGACTAACTCAGCCTTGCCCTTGTGGTAATCTCAGAGTTTCAAGCCTCAACACATAAATGATGTCCAAGCCTCTACTTGTGTTACCATCATAACACAATGTCCTATTGGTCAAAGCAAGTCACATTGCCAACTTAATCAGAAGGTGGGGGGAGGGGTAATGGATACCATATTAGTGAGTGTGTCATGGAATAACAAATTATCACAAATTTAATGGTTTACAACAACATGCATTTACTATCAGTTTCCATGGATTAGGTGCTTATACAAGTCTCAGGTAGATCTTTTGCTCATAAAACTGCAATCATCTATGGGCCAGGAAGAAAGTCTTTTATGAGGCTTAGGGCTCTCTTCCACACTTACCTGATTATTGGCAGAACTCATTTATTTGAAGATATAAAATTCATGGTAGTTACTTTAAGAGCAGTAGGAAAGCATTTGCTGTATCCTCTGCTATAAATTTACACCAGTTTTTAAAGGGCTCACCAGATTAGGTTAGGTCCAACTATATTATTCTCCCTTTTGATTAACTCAAAGTCAACCAATTAGAGACCTTAAATATGTCTATCTCCAAGATCCCTTCATCTTTGCCATATAATGCAAGCTAATCATGAGAGAAATACTGCCAAGGCTAATATCTGGACACCATACCCTACTATTCTGGAAGTCATTGGTGAAAATAGTTGTTGATAACTGACCTTAACAAGAGTCAAGCAATATTTATCTATATGGGAAAACAATTTGAATGAAGTGGATTTTTCATCGGAAACAATGGAGCCAAAATAAAACGGCACAATGTATTTCATGTTCTGAAAGAAAAGAACTGTCAACCCTGATTCTTTTGTCAAATGAAAATACTCATTGGGAACAAAGGAGTAATGACACCACCAGTGTCATTGTGACATTACATATATATAATGTAATATTGAGAGCAACCATTTAAAATGCTTTTGGAAGGGGGGCATTTTATTAAAGAAGATATACAGATGAAAATAAGTACATGAAAAGATATTCTGTATCATTAGCCATTTAAAAAATGCAATTCAAAACCACACTGAGATACTATTACATATCACAATGCTAAAATTAAAAAAATAGTGACAACATTAAGTACTATTGAGGATGTGGAGAAACTGGATCACTCATACATTGCTGGTGGGAATGAAAATGATACAGCCATACTGGAAAGCAATTTAGCCATTTCTTAAAATCTAACTACATAGCTACTGCATGATCCAACAATTATAAATTCCTGGGTAATTACCCAGAGAGATGAACATTTATGTTCACAGAAAAACGAGTACATGAAAGTTTACATAAGCTTTATTTGCAAGTTGAAAACCAGAAACAACCCAAATGTACATCAAAGAATGAATGTTTAAATAAATAGTGTTTATCTGTACCGTGGATTAACAATAGGAATAAACTGTTGTGAAAAAAAGCCGGTCTCAAAAGATTATACACCATACGATTCTGTTGATATGACATTTTTAAATGATAAAATTATACAAATGAGGAAGAGATTAGTGGTTGCCAGGAGTTAAGGAAGGGGTGGGGCTAAGAAGAAAGTGACCATAAGGATCCTTATGATCCTTCTGTTATCTTGATGATACAACATGGTATTGACATTAAAATATTATATTATAGTTTTGCAAGATGTTACCATTTGGGGAAATGGGATAAAATGTACACAGATCCTTATTCTTTCTTACAATTGCATAAGAATCTAAAGTTATCTCAAAGAGATAAAAAATAATGGAAGATGTTTAAGTAAAATACCCTCTGAGGATCATGGAAAACACTAAGAGATACAATTTCTATTCAGTATTTTGAAATTATTTGAGAGAAAAAGAAATACATAAATGTATATTTATAAATATATAAATATAATTTATAAGTATATAAATATGTAATAAAATATAATATAAGACATATAAATATTATAACTATAAGTTATAATTATAAATATATACAATATAAATAAATAGATTTAGGCCAAAGGTATTGGCAGGCTCAATCTGAAACTGTCCACAACAGCACTGGCATCATTAATGTATAATGGTCAAGGCGTGTGGGTCTGACTTCACAAGATTCAGAAAGGAGAGCTGAAACTGAGCCACCTGTAGTCAGCCAGGGAGCTAAGGGCTCATAGTCTTTTGTTTTGTTTTGTTTTGTTTTGTTTTGTTTTGTTTAGATTTTTATTTATTTACGAGTGAGAGAGAGCACAAGCAGGAGGGAGGGATAGAAGGAGAGGAGAAGCAGACTCCCAGCTCAGCAGGGAGCCTGATGCCATGAGGAGCTCCATCCCAGGACCCCAGGATCATGCGTGAGCTGAAGGCAGATGCTGACCTGACTGAGGTGCCCAGGTGCCCAGGGCTCATAGTCTTTAAAGGGGATAAGCAAAACTCCTCTCAAGCTCTTGGAGAAGCAATCATAATGGACAAAGGCCTCTCTGGGTATTGAGTAAGGGATCAATCATCTGGAAGATATCAGATATTCTCTAACCCTGGAGGGTAGGTACTGGATTCAAGCAAAAATACATTGCATGAAAGCAGAGACAGAGCTTCGGGAATTCTCCAGGGCCCTAGAAGAAACAAAGACAAAAACCACGCTGCAAGGATATTTGCATCACCCAAGAGACATGGAAAACAAAACCATGGAAAACAAATTTCACTGAAGTAGATTCACAGGGCAAATAGATCAATAAACCAAACCATGTAAGGGAAAGGCTTAAGGTCAAGAGATTCAACTGGAACAGCGAATTTCTTAAGATCTAGAAATAACAATACCATATGGAGGGGTTAATATAAGTCCATTGTACTGCATCTTCTTTTAAGATCAATTTATTTTGGGAGAGAGCATGAGTGCGGAGAGTGGCAGAGGGAAAGGGAGACTCTCAAGCAGACCCTGTACTCAGGGCGGAGCCTGACTGAAGGCTTGATCTCACAACCTGGGGCAAAACCAAGAGTCAGACACTACCAAGTTAGCCATCCAGGTGCCCCCATTGTAGTTGCATCTCATGTGAAGTTAGAGAAAGATAATGAAAAAGTGGGCAACCAAAATATTCATAATGTTTTTTTTTAATCTTTTAAAGAATCCTCCATAAAATGATGGGTTGTTGTTAGTGTTGGGATTTGAATATATGAATGTTATGTTTTACTTACACTAGTTTGTGCTTTAAACTCTTAGAAAAAAAAGCAAAACTCAAAAAATTGAGGAGTACTGGAATTAGCCAGGGAACCTGACTTAGGACATATCAGGCCCTCCATTCAGCTGCTTTTCTTTATTAGATACAGACAACCTGAGAGTAGAAAAACTAAGAATAGAACTCACAATAAAATGCTACTATGCTCCGGTTGATAGACTTAACATAACAATACACTTTATTGAAGGCATCTCAAAGATTTCAATAATGAAACAGAGCTTTCTTTGCAGGAATATTTATATTGTATCAACAACTTCCTCTAGTGATGAATAAAAAGGGCCTACAAAGGATAAACAACGTTTAAAATCCACAAAAGCATAGCTCACTAAAGCTGAGATGTAAGACACCATGCAAGATAACTAACAAATTATTTAAGAAACGGCTTGGCAGAAAGGGAACAGTGCAAGTTCTCATACAGGGATGGAAAATGCACGTTGGCTATTCCCTACTTGGCTGTTTTTGAATAGTTTAAGACATAACATAAAAAATGACTCAAATGCTTAAATACATATATAAAGAATTTGTTCTGTTTCCTTAGACAACTTTTTATTCATATTCCAGTTAGTTAACCTACGGCGTAGTGCCGTATGCTCTGGTGCCAGCACTTAGGTAGGACATCCAGCAGGTGCGCTCCTTAATCTCCATCACCTATCTCCCCCATCTCCCCACCACTGCCTCTCTTTGCTCTTTATACTTAAGAGTCTGTTTCTTGGTTTTCCTCTTTTTTTCCCCTATGATGGTTTGTTCTGCTTCTTTAATTCCACATCCTTAGATAACTTTTATTTTAAATATCATTCTTGATCTTTCCAACAAAATATTGATGCCATTGTTGTCATTTTAAGTATTCTGGGCTTCATGAACTCAGAAAATGGAATATCCAGAGGGTTTTTTTTACATCATTAATAATATTTAACAGAAGGTCAAACTACAGGGAGAGAGAATCTCAATATCAAGAATTTTTAGTATCTTGTGCCCTAAGGTGTAACTTAACGTAGCCAATTCATTCAGAAGCCTTTACTCTTCTATGGCTTCCAAAAATTTTATAGCTAAATGCATGATGTCGTTATTGTTGACCGTACTTACGTATAATAGCAAATTACCAGAAAGACATTTTTTGTTGTTTATCTGTTTATATATTGAACATTCAGATTTGCCATATTAATGGTAAATCTTCACAGGTCTAAATCAGAAAGAATAAAACTGTCCAAATCCTCCCCCAAAAAGGTTAGGATATTAAACAAAATAGAAGTGTGTTTATAGAACTATTCAGCATAGTAGAGGTGCTGACTGATAGAGGCACAAATTTTCATAATTAACAGAATGATAAAGAGGGAGGGGAGAGAAAGAATGAGAGAATACTCATTCAAAATGTTCTAATTAAAAATGTTCTCAAGCTACATACAGAATTCTGTAGTTCTATGTATTTTTTGGAAACATGGGATTCATTAGGTAAACCATGTTTCTGTTTGATCACGTGTTTGTTTTTTTTTTTTCTTGCCTAATTTCTAGTATCTTCTAGCAAGCCAGATATTTTTAACATATACTTGGATAAAAGATGCTGAAGGGAGCCTCTTAGACTTAATTGAAAAAATAGGACTTGAGCTTCTACTTAGGATGCAGAAGATCCCAAAAGAAAGTTAACCCTGCTTGAGTATTGCCACTTCAACATGGAGGGAAAAACCTAGCAACCTAAACATTTATAATTTTCCCTTAGCTCGTCAGAAAGCTATAGTAGTAAGACCGTCAAGTGAACTGAATCCCAAGGAGAGGCAAGACCTCTCTACTGAGAACGGGCCACAAGAACTGTTTCAGAACATGTGAGGAAAAGGTAGATGCCTTCCAAGCAGGAAAACAGCCAGGAAGTTACTTCTGAGCTCCTGAAGCCCAAGTGTGGGTCAGTGTGAGACGCTTGGGAGCCCCAGCCCTAAAGGGGGTTCACGTTCACTGCTAAGTCCTCTTCCATGAGCTTTCACTGGTGCTGAGGGCATAGATTTGGGGCAGGGCAAATCGTTGAGAAACCCTGAGTGGTGCAGCTGTATGGAAGTGTTAAGCTTCTGGGAGAGGGGCAGCAAACCTCTCACCCCTTGGAGATCCCTAGCTTTGGGGGGAGGGGGAGTAAAAGCAGAAGTCCTCTGCTCTAGGGCGCAGATGGCAAACCGTGGTCGTGCATCCTCCCCAGTTTCCTTCTACAGCTGAAGTAGAAGTAACATCTTTCTATGGGAGGAAAGGCAGGACTCTCCCAGAGCAGAGGAGCAAGAAGAACTGAATCACCGCTGGAAGAGGGCAGGTGACCCTCACACACCCAGGAGCCATCACAATCACACGCGGAAGACAGAATTTGACTACAACCGAGACGAGAGGACAATGCCCACAAGGCCACAAGGCCAAAAGGCCTAAGAAATATAACCAATAAGCCATTGCTGGAAATAGACTGATACCATGCAATGATTCAGCTCAAAAGACAGGAAAAAGGATGGGAAATAGGCTGCAGCTAACAGTATCTTAGGTTTAAATCCAGTCGTATCAATACTTTACCATAAATGGGAATGTGAAGCCAAATGTGTGTGTGCATCTCACGATAGAACTTTAATACACAGGAAGCAAAAGCAGATAAAACTGATGGGAAAAATAAATCTACTCTTACAGTTGAAAAACTCAACCATTGTCTCTCAGTAATCAGTAGAACAAGGAGTCAAAAAAATCCTTAAGGTAATATAAGACACTGAATAACACTATTAACCAACCTGGAGTAATTGACGTTTTTCACACATACCTCCCACCCAGAGCACAGGGCACATTCTTCTCAAGTGAACGGGGGACATTTATCCAGTAACTTGTGTTCTGGACCATTAAACAGATTTGAACGGGATTGAAATCACATGACGTCTGTTACCTAACAGCAAAATGATTTAAACTAGGAGTCGATAGCAGGATGACATATGGGCTATTTCACAAATATTTGGAAAGTAAACCACACACTTCTAAGTAAACCATGGGTCCAAGTGATAGCCACAAGTGAACTTAAGACATATTTTGAATGAAACGAAAAGTATAATGCGTCAAAACTTTTGAGACACCACTAAAGCACTAGTAGTACAGTGAGATTTATAGAATCAAGGGGTTATTAAAAAAATAGAGTCAAATCAATATTCTAAGCTTCTACTTTAAGAACTTAGAGAAAGAAGAGCAAATTAAAATACAAAACAGGCAGATGGAAGAGAAATTAAAGAGCTGAAATAAATTAAATTAAAAACAGAGAATATAAAAGAAACCAAAAGATGGTTTCTAAATAAGGTCAAGTTAATAGAGAAAACTCTACCCAGATTGGTCAAGAAAATAAGAAGACACGCACCATTTTAGACAACATTTAAGAGGATAATGAGCATGGTGTGAAGAACTCATGCCAATGAATTTGATAAATGGAATAGACAATTATTTCAAAGACACAAACTATCAAAACTTAATCCAGGAGAAATGTATATGCTGAATAGCCCTCTTTTTCCCCTTATATATTTAATGGTGATTTAATTTATAATTAAAAACTTAACCACAAAGAAAACACCAGGCATAAATGACTTCACCAGCAAATTTCAACAAACATTTAAGGAAGAAATTTTACCCTAAATCATCCAGATCATGGAAGATGAAGCATATTCCAACCCACTTTGTGAGGTTTACATTATCCTGATAAAATTTAGTGCATTAAATGGAAATGATAGAACATCGTGGAAAGGTAAAAAATGTACATAAATAGAGATATGCATGTACCGTGCTGGTGGGTTTGAAGACTCCGTATTGCTGACCTGCTATTTCTCTGCTAAATCATTCAATAGATTCCACGTGGTACATGTCTCTGGTCCACACAGTAACAAAATGCCCACAAGTGTTGTCCGTTTGTTTGGGGTTCAGTTTGGTTTTGTTTTAGTAGAAGTGGAATCAATCAGCAGATTCTAAAGTAGGTGAAACACAAAGCAGCTAGAACAGCCAAAACAATTTTGGAAAATTAAAGAAAAAAAAGCTTAGAGGACTTGCACAACCTGATTTCTTCAAGATTTGAGCTAGCTTTTGAGGGTAGCTCTGCAAACTGATGAAGAAATTAACAGAAGAAATACATTTTTTCTTGAGGAAGTTCCCTAGCTCTTGTCACATATTAATGTGTCCCTGGTCCTAGCCTATTTATCAGTTTCCCTATAGCTTAGAAAATATGCTTATCAACTCTGAACCTCAAACATGACATGGATCCTTCAATAATGGTGTACTGAGACTCAGGCGTGCTAGACTAGCCCACGGGGCGACTTTGAAGGAACAAGTCTTAAATGAGTAGAAACATTCATACAGACTTGCATTTAGATTCCTAAAAATAATAATAATGATAATGACAAAAATCATAAACGACGGAATTTATTGGAATCAATTCGTGTGAAAAGTGAATTTATTTGAGTTTCCAGCATGCTAGATAGAGACATCTGGGTGGATGACTCTTCATGTATTAATGCAAATGTGTGTAATGAGTACCCAGGTGAAGAGATGCAATGCAAACCTTGGAACAGACAAGGTGGTGATAAATAATCATCACGTAAAAAAGAATGATTTAAGGAACTAAGGTATTTAATCTGAAGAAAGTAAAATGTGCCTGGTTCATAGAGGTGAGCATTTTAAGATTTGAATTCTCTTGCTCTACATGAAAGAGAAATGATATTTTTAAAGTCCTCATAAACACAAATTTTTAAAAGACACAGATGACGTGACCAATAACACAACCCGTATTTGTTTAAAATATTTAAATTTGCAGCAATAACAGACTGTCCTGCCAAGCAGGGGTTTTCTACAGACCTTCTGGCCTCCTGTGTCAGAACTTGCATAAGAAAATGTTTCTGAGGATGCCGGGGTGGCCCAGCGGTTGAGCGTCTGCCTTGGGTTCAGGGCGTGACCTCGGGTCATGGGTTCGAGTCCCACGTCGGGCTCCCTGCAAGGAGCCTGCTTCTCCCTCTGCCTGTGTCTCTGCCTCTCTCCCTGTGTCTCTCATGAATAAATAAATAAAATCTTAGAAAAATAAAAAAATAAAATTATAATTCTTGTTTATATTGAGCCATATTAATCCGATGTAAACGATGCGATCTATATGTTTTGAGGTTTCTGTGTATTTGCCCATGTGTGTGGCGAGAGTGTATCATTTCTTTCAAGTTCTTTGGAAACTGGCTACATTAAAATATATTATCACTTAAGTAAATTGTTTACATTGTCCCATGATTTAATTTGCTTGTCTTAAGTAAACATCCTTACATCCTTTTCAATATTTCTGATAAAAATATTCTTTACGAGGAAAAATACTAGTTGTGACGTCGGTCTTCTCAATGCAAGGATGACATCTGGGAACATTTCTCCCTATAGTTTAAAGCAAGGTACATTTCTCTTGGGAGATTCTAGCCTTTTAGGAAAAGCTTGAGTGAAGTGAAAATCAATGGTCAAAAGAAATACTTGCTTCTTTGAAATCTGTTACTTGTAAATCCAGCAGTAGAGCCACTAGGAGCTTTAGGTATTTCTGTTTCTCATGTGTACAAGTGAAAATGAAGAGAATTTGCCGATATAAATGTTTACTTCGCATTGCCGTGATGTGAAACAATCACTTTCCCACTATCACAATGTCAAGAAAGAAGTTTTTTATCCTAGAAATTTGATTAAGCCGGGTGATAAGAAGAATCTCTTTGCCTTGGGAGATATCATCATACTATTACAGGATCCCTGGTGTAAAGAAAAACTCTTGCCCACATAGTATGAAAAGTTGGACAATATTATCTAATTCTTACATATTACTGATAATAAGTATTTTTTTTTCTGGAAATAGTCAAATAAAAAGTGTAAATCCAAGCTACCATATGTCTTAAAATAGATGTGATTTACTAATTAAATACAAAGGGGATTTTGAAAAATTTTATAAATCAAAATCATTCACATAGGAGTCTAGCCTAAAAAATCATGAATTATGGCACAAAATTAATAAACGAGGACTAATTACTCTCTGTGTCTTTCAATTTATGAAGAACCAAACAATATCCATTCCCGTCCTACAGAATTTGGAATATAAGTCAGGAAAAGACTAGAGGACATATCAACCAATAATCTTTAAAAAGCTGAAAACATTATGCTGAAATGTATGTTAAAATGAATAAAGCTTGTGATCATTTAAAAAAATAATGAAAAAAAAAACAAAAAAATAATAAAATAAAATAAATTAAAAAATAACAAAAAATAATGAGACTTGAGAATTGCAGCTTATGTGTTTCTGTAAAGTGCCATTTGTTTTAAGTAACGATACTTTAAACGGTAACGATAATTTAAATAACAATAATTGAAACAATAATTTAGATTCGTTGGGAAATGTGCATCTTATCTTCATGGACTATGAGGAGTTTTTCTCTCTGAGAGATGCTCTGTGAGAGACGGAGAGCACTTAGCAATGTAGCCCTAGAATTATTTGCATTTTGTCGTAGAAAGTTTTTCCCAGTGGGAGGGACGTGTGTAAGGCCCATTCTTCTCAGGCTCAGCCTTGAAGGGCAAGGCGGCCCAATGCGCTGGGATATATGGGGAAATAGTTGGTTTCCACAAGCTCCACGGATTTCCTGCTGTCCGGAGCAGGTCACGTAGCTGGAAACAAGCTCACCACGATGGACACGTTATTACGATTTCAAAATGATGTGGTTTTTGTTGTTTTTCCCGATGCCTTCTCTGAATACTGACCAGAAACCTTATAATGTTTATAGTAAAGCTAAGTGGTAACTGAAGGTAGCTCTTTTTTGCAAAAAGTAACTGGAATATACAACATTTTACTGTAAATAAAATATACTTTGCTACGAGAATCCATGCACAAGGCACAATTGTGTTTATTAAATGCTGTTAAATTTTGTTTAACTGAGTCCAGTTTTCATGGATTGTCATCACTTGAGCGCTCATCTCCTGCCACCCATGTTCCCGGACACTCTACATACCTTATGTTAAGTAAACACAGCAAGTCTCTTGATTATTTCTTATTATCTCCCTTTCAAAGGGCAGAAGGTGATCATAGCACGTGGATATATCCTAATTAAATTATTTTGCAAAGATTAAACATCCGAGGACATCTCTGTTTGCAATTAGTTTCATTTGATACTATTACTTCTTTAACCACAGATAAATGAATCCCAATTTTCAGAATATATGCTCTAGAAATATTGATAAATTTGGTAAGATTAAAATTATTGGTGAATTTAGATATCGGTAAAATTAAAACTAGAGAGAAAACACCATCAGAAAAGTGAAGCTTCATTGGATATAGACTGTTGACTGCTCCGGGTCTGCGTTTTCCTTTAAGCTCTAAATAGATGAATAAGCAAACAAAGAAGATAATGTCATAGTTCATTTTTTTAATAAGCCCCACAGACTTTAGTTTTGATTTTAGCCTCATCCTTACTGCACCTCAGGAGGCAAGCAAGACTGGACATTTTGATTTTCTGGCAGGATCGTTTGCCCTCCTCTGGTCCTAGCTTTCCCTAAAACACAGGGGTTGCTATGAAATGAAGGATAATATAAGACTTAATAGAAAAGGAGGAAAAAAAAAAGAAGGAAAGCCACAAAGACAAAAATATATTCCTATTCAGATAAGGTGCTTCCAGGGACAGGGACATTCTTATGTAATCCAGGTTCAGATATCAATTGAAAACAAGGGGATCCCTGGGTGGCGCAGCGGTTTAGCGCCTGCCTTTGGCCCAGGGCGTGATCCTGGAGTCCCGGGATCGAGTCCCACATCGGGCTGCCTGCAAGGAGCCTGCTTCTCCCTCTGCCTGTGTCTCTGCCTCTTTCTCTGTCTGTCTGTTATGAATGAATTTTAAAAAATCATTAAAAAAATAATAATAAAAAATAAATTGAAAACAGTAATTTATTTAGTGACTCTAACATGGAATATCCTTTTCGACCCACTTATTCTGTTGCTTGAAAATTGTCTTTACTGTATATTGAGTCCCCCAAAAAATTTTAATCAGAGACAAGATGATGACAGCACAGAACAACTGGTTTGATCATTCTCTTTATTGAGATGATGTCTCTCTTGATATTTGAATGATGAAGGATTATCTTCGACGAGGCAATCCATTACATCATCATATTTCAATGAATCAAAGATGCACTATTGATGCCTCATTATTTTATATGACACTAAGACGTTACCCATTTTACTTTTAAAGCACCTTCAATAGCCAATTTTTAAAACATTTCATAAGAAAACAGGTATATTTTATAATTGATGACTTAGAGTAACACAAATAGAGCACAAAATACAGCTCAGTATAAGTTTCTGTTTCGTAGATTGTCCTTCTAGGGAAACACGACTTTTTGCAAGTCATGAAAGATTTTTATTTGACAAGCCCTTTATATTGAAGTTAAGTAGAGATAAACTCTGTAGTAAAGCAGCTTAACAATAATAGGGTCCTAATACCTTTACTTTGTATTTCAGAAAACAAAGTGGAAAAACACTGGAAGCCATGAAAAAAGGACAAAGTCAAATATAATATTACTTGAGATGTCTATCAAGTGGATAATCTGTTTAGGTTCCTTTTTCATCATATGCTAGTGACCGTTTTTATTTCCGTGGGTCTTATATGTTTGAAATCCTCAGCTTTCTTATGGGTTTAAAAATGTAATGCCCAACACAATGTCTGAATAAATGAAATATTTCAAGGCCGGATAATTATTCCATAGTTCCGTGTAATTGAATTTGATTACATTCTCATAGGGAGACTGATATTCCTAATTCGGTACTTTCCTAGGATGGGTTTACATTACTTTGTTTCCTATTGGAAACATATTGGTAATATGGTTTTAGTCAAGTGTATCAGTTAGGGTGATTTCCTCTCCAAGGATAGATGTCCAACTCAAGTACATATAAAGTAATGGGATTTGTGATCTCCTACAGGAGGTATAGAAGCAGGTGCTCCAGGATTCATGAAATCAGTAAATATTATCATTTAAAGACCCAGGTTCCTTCCCTCTGTCTGCCCCCAGCAAGTCGCTTACTAATCCAGGGCTCTGTGTTTTGTTTTTTTATGTTTTTTTGTTTCAGTTTTAAATCGGGAGAATCTATTTGATGTATTGTAGACGGTTTGAGGAATTTGAGGTCCGTCAAGGAAATGGATAGGGCAACGAGAGGTGGGGACAGACAGGCTCTACTGGACAAGCACACGTGCAGCCTCACACAGTGTTACCCAAGAGGGGAACTGCCTCACGGCGTGACTTTCAAGGGGCTTATGGTCCAGGGGCCACCATCTAAAAATAGGAGTGTTTGGGCCAATTTTAAGACAGTTGGCCATATAAAACTTTGAGTCTGGTGTCACCAGACTTTTGAAGTAACAGATCTCAGCCTGCAGTGGAGACATCAAGACTCAAGGGGCCAGGACACAGGAGTCATCACCAGCTTCTTTATATGAGACTTATGTCATGAAGTCCTTGTCTTGGGGTCAAGCAAACCAAGGACGTAGATGCGATGAATATTCACAACGGCAACGATGGATCCTCGCATGCTTAACCTGGCAAAAGTCAGCTTGTGTCCTTGTTGCATGTCATATGTGTTTTCTGGTGCTTACCTCAAGGATTGATAAAGAACAGGCCAGATTATCTTCACGGAACATGAAACGATCTGCCTCAGTTGCAACAGGCAACTGCTGAATCTCAGGGACTTCACGCAGTGAAAGTGTGTTTCTTGCTAACAGAACAACCTCATCAAGTGTACGTTGCTCAGACCTTTCCTGTGACTTAAAAAAACTTAAAAAAAAGAAAGACTTAAAAAAAAAAACATAAATGTTTGTAGTATCTTCCCAGCAATGTTCTTAAATATTTTGCAATCGCCTAATCTAGAAAGTACAAAGGATGTCACAGAGCAGACTTTGGAAGGAGCCGTGAGTCAGACCCTGAATATCAACTGCGGTAGCGTTATTTGTGGGTTCATGAGTATCCTTTTTACTTCTTAGTTATTTGCATATATAAACTTGTGGGGTTTTTTGCTTATTTTTATTGTTTTTATTATTGTTAATATAGAAAGAGAATGTGAGCTTTCTCACTTTCTTAAAAATATACTAAGAAATGAAAAGCTGAAACATCTTAAACAGAATAGATCAGATTTTTTTTTTTAAGTGTCTTGAGGGCGCCTGGGTAGTACAGTTGGTTAAGTGTCCAACTCTGGGTTTCAGCTCAGGTCATGATCTCGGGGTCATGAGATGGAGCCCCACATTGGGCTCTGTGCTCAGCGCAGAGTCTGCTTGCAATTCCCTCTCCTTCTCCCTTGGCCCTGCCCGCTCATGCTCTCTCCCTCAAATAAATAGATAAATAAATATTTTTTTTTTAAGTATCTCTACTTTTATATTAGGGGTTAAAGACCCCAAAATTACTCACTGTTTTGGTTGGACTGTAACAAGACGTTTTTGTGCTTAATGAAAAAAAAAAAAAAAACAAAAAACAAAAAACAAAACAAAAAAAACGATGGTAATTTCAAGAATAAAAGCTTTCAATTGTTGCCAGGATTTCTACTCAATCATGTTTAACAGAAACACTGCAGTATTGTCGTGCTATTGAAGAGGACCATGATGATATCCAAGAAGTAATCAGCCTTGCTGCCAGTTCTCCACGTGATAGAACAGACATTTCACAAATGCTTTAGAAGCAAACAAACACACACACACACACACACACACACACACACACACACAAAACCTCTTAAAGAAATTACAAAATTGAGTCTGAATGTGTACAGTTAGGCCTGAAAATCTCAGAGATATTTACTCATAGCTAAACTATATTGAGCGCTGTGATGGTCAAATGGTGTTTGAAGTGCTTTGTGATGATTCCTTCAATTCCCATAGTGACCGTGTGATAACTACTGATACACACTTTCAGATAAGAAAATTGAGAGGCAGAATGATTAAGCAGTTTGTTCAAGTTTATTCCATTGGTTAGTGAAAGAGCAAGGATAAAAAGTTAGATTATCCAGTTTCAGAGCAAACACCGTTCACGATTGTACCCTATAGAGTCTCATGAGGAAAAAGCAATGACTTCATAATTAGATACTGATATGGTTAGTTTGATCATTGAGTTCGAAATCAAACTTCAATATTATGTCTATTGTCAGGAGCAAATTGAGTGGAAAAGGAGCAGCAATATATCCAGAATGTGCATTTTTAAAAAGCATTCTAGTGCTCTCCTAGTTTAATGCCTACTAGGTCCCTTGTCACTTGTAGGTCACTTGGCAAGGTTTTCAAACATCCGGTGCTATCAATTTATTATAAATACACAATATCAGATGTCATTGCTGATTAGAATCAATAATATGGATGCACAACAGTTTTTTGACCATTTACCAAGAAATGGATATTTGGATTTCTTCCAGTTTTGAGATATTGTCAATAATGCTGCTGTGAACACATCCCTATAAGTCCTTGGATTGACATATGTTTTCATTTCTCTAGGGGTGGAATTGCTTGATCATATGGTGAATTTACATAGCTACTTTTTAAGAAATTACCAAACTGTTTTCCAAAATATCTTCGCCATTCTGCAATCCCATGAGCAATGCATGAGGGCTCCAGTTTCATCAACACTTGTCTGTTTTTTAATAGACATCCTAGTGGCTGTGAAGTGATATCTCATTGTACTTGTAATTTGCATTTATGGCCAATAAACTTGAGCATCTTTACCTGTGCTTATTGGCCATTCAAATAGCTTCTTTAAAATAATACATATTCCAACCCTTGGCCAATTTCAATTGGATTATTTGTCATATTATTATTGATTTGTAAGATTTCTTTATATTTTCTACTTACCTATATCAGAGAGAAGGTTTGCAAATACTTTCTTTCAGTCTGTGACCTCTTTTCATATTCTCAATGGTGTCTTTTGAAGTAACAATTTTTAAGTTTTATGAGGTCTGATTTATTAATTGTTTCTTTTGTTTATAATGTTTTTCATTGTATAGCTAAGAAGTAATTACCTAATCTAAAATCATAAAATTTATGCATGCTGTTTTTTTTTTTTTTTTTTCCCAAGTGCTGTATAGTTTTAGTTCTTAAATTTGGTGTGTGGTCTATTTTAAATAATGCTTACATTTTGTGTGATATAGCATCTTTCTAAAAAATCAACTGACCATGAATGCAAATCAAAACCATAAAATCACCTTACACCAATGAGAATGGCTAGAATCAAAGAGACAAGAACGAACAGTTTGCAAGAGTGTGGAGAAAAAGGAACCTACTGGGGGGAATATAAATTGGTACATTCATTGTGGAAAACAGTATAGTGGCTCCTCAAGAAAATTAAAAATTAAAAATTAAAAATAAAAATAGAAATGACATATGGTCCAATAAGTCTACTCCTGGGTATTTACCCAAAGAAAACAAAAACACTAATTTGAAAAGATATATGCACCCCTGTGTTTATTGGAGCATTATTTACAACAGCCGAGGTATGGAAGCAGCCTAAGTGTCCGCTGGTAGATGAATGGATACAGAAGATGTGGTGTATGTGTACAATGGAGTATTACTCAGCCATAAAAGAGGTGAGATCTTATCACTTATGACAACACACTAAGTGAAATAAGTCAGAGAAAGAAGAATACCGTATGATTTCACTTATATGTGGAATCTAAAAAACAAGACCAAAAACAAAGACCAAAAAATATAAAAACAAGAAACAAGACAAATGAATAAAAAGCAGAATGAGACCTATAAATAAAGAGAACAGACTGGTATTTGCCAGAGGGAAGAGGGGTGGAGGAGGGCAAAATGGGCGAAGGGGTGTGGGGGATGAAGGCTTCTAGTTATGGATTGAATAAGTCTTCAGAATGAAAGGTACAGCATGAGGAATAAAGCCAATGATATTAAAATACCACTGGATGGGGACAGATGGTGGCTACGCGTGTGGTGAGCACAGCTCAACGGGGAGACTTGTTGAATCACTATGTACATCCGGAACTAAAGTAATATGTGTGTCGACTGTACTCAGCTAAATGAAAATCAGGTGATTATAAATATAGGATTTGCATAGCAGCATACGTAAGTTCTTATATCTGGGCTCTCATTTTTGTTCCCTTGATCGGAAGTGTCTGAATCAGCACTACACTGTTTTGAGTGCTGTAGCTTTATAGTAGTTCTTGAAATCAGGAAATGTAAGCTGTTTGACTTTGGGTTTGTTTTTTTGTTTTTTGTTTTTTTTTCAGCATTGCTTTGGCTATTCCAGGTCCTTTGTACGTAAAATTTAGAGTCTGCTTCTGAAAAAGCACCTGTTGTTTCTCTGATAAGTATTTCTTAGGATCTATGCATGAATTTGGAGGGAACAGCCATCTTTATAGCGTTGAGGATTCCAATCTGTGACATGGATTATCTCTCAATTTATCGAGAGCTTCGGTTTCTTCTACCAGTATTTTGTGGTGTCAATGTGTACTTGGTTGGTTAAATTTGTGTATAAATATCTCATTATTTTGATACTTTTGTGACCGGAATTGTTTTCTTGATTACGTTTTCGGATTGTCCATCAGTAGTATAGAATTATCATGGATTTTTGTATGTTGATTTCGTGTCCTTGTGACTTTGTAGTTGTGTGTGTGTTTGTGTTCCTTAGGACATTTTATAAACAGGATCACATTGTCCGCAAATAAAGAGAGTTTTCCCTTTCCCTCTCTAATCCTGATACCTTTATTTCTTTTTCTTGACTCATTTCTCTGGCTAAAAGCTCTCACAGAATGTTCTGTTAAATGGTAAGAGCAGACATCCTCACATTATTCTTTATCTTGGGGGGCCAGCATTCACATTTCCCCCTCCAATGATGGTATTAGTTGCAGGTTTCTTGAACATACTCTTTACCAAGCTGAAGAAGTTCTCTGTCCTTCACTATTTAATGTTTATCATGATGTGTATTTAATTTTTAATTTTGTCACATGATTATTTTGTATTTATGGAAATCATCATGTTTTTTTTTTCTCTTAATGGGTAGAATTTTGAATTAATGACAATTAAAGATAAATGAAGATTTGGCTCTTATTCTTTTATTTTTTACAAATTCTAGTAATATCATGATATGCTAAAGATCAATGGGAAATTCACCCTTAAGCATGCAATGACTGGGAATGGATTTTATATCTCAAATTATAAAAAGGCCTAGAGACTTTTTAAAAGCAACTCATGTCCTGGTTAAATAATTTTCTTTTTTAAGTCTTTTTCAGTTATAAAAATAGGGAATTCACAAGATTTTATTTTAAATCTTGTTGATTAAAAACCGTTTTAAGAATCCTATCTATAGTTGCAATAAGATTTAAACTAAGCTGGCATATTTTAAAATTAATTTTAGTATGAATATAAGTTTATATATTCACAACAGAATTTTTAAAAGAAGTATGAGTCTCAGGTGCAATTTTTAACAGCAGCTTTTAGCATTAGGTGTGATAAGTGAAGTATGTGTCTATTTTAATTGGTAACAAGGGAGAGGGATAGAGGAATTTAATGAATATGATGATTCAAATTTATTATGTACAAAGCAGTACAACCAAGAAGTAATGACCCAAATAAAGCTCTACATAAATTTAAAAAAAGTAAGCTGAAACTAATCCTGCCAAGAGAAAAAAATGAAATTATTTCTTTTTAAAAATAGTTAATTATTTCATAACTCTGATCAAAGTATCTTCACTATGTTTCTAGTTATGTTAGGCATTAGTGTACTACACTAAATAATCCTATAATTAGAGCTAACGTTTAATGAGTGGCTAATTATAGGCACTTTACTGTGAGATTTAAAAGGTTTGACTAGTTTTAAAAGTGATTATCTAGCAAATAATATTTATTAACTGTAATCTTGAACAAAATGTTTAACTCTTTGTGGTTTTTTGTCACCTACTTCATGAGATTTCTGAAATTATTAAACTTTTAAGGAGTTTATACCATGACCAGACATATTGTATGCACTAACTAAATATTCTTATTTTCTATTTTATAGAAAAGAGTGTGTAGATCGATTACTGTTATATTTTCTTAATCTACTGCTTCTCTTAAAATTCCGTCTTCCCTTTCACTGTTTTACTTCTTGTATTCTATTTTGTTTGATATTAATATCGCTACTCTTGTTTACTTTTGACTTGAATTGCCAGCTTTTCTTTTTATATTCCTTAATTTTATACTTCTTAATATTTCCTAGAGCTGCTCTCTGCAGATATAATGGCTCCAACTTCTGTATGAATAGGAAGGTGTTGACAAGGAACCACTTAAGAGTGGATAATGTATTTATATTATTTATAATCTACTTTCATCCATGTTAGACTCTGGTTCCACCCTGATGTTACCCTGTCATCCTGAACTTCCCCTACTATTCTTCTGGGTACAGATCTACATGAGTCACTCACATTTATGATGTCTTTTGAGTGAAGACACTGCGTGGTCTTGTTCTGGATGGCCTTTCCAAGGATACCTGTATGGTGAACAGTCTTTGAAGAGGGAGAGAGAGAGGGTGTCTCTCTTCAAAGCAAAAGGAGATTTACTAACAGTCTTCAAAGATACGAGTTAATGCTCCCACCCTGGGAAAGGGAAGGTTTGCTTGTAGCCCGTTACAGAAGATGCAGGTGTCCTCAGCTCAGGTCTCCTCCCTGTCACGCAACACACAGTTATGCAGACATCACCTGCTCTTGTTATGTCACTGAGCCCTTGCCATGCTGCCCTATGTGAATCAGGGCTTGGGGAAAGAGCAAGAAGATTATTATTCTCTGGCTGCTCCTACTGCTGTGTAATAAACTAACCTGTGTTTCTGGCCCAGAGTTAGGTCTTCTGTAACTATCCATAAAATTGTGAGGAGCTACTGTGTAAGTAGGTCAAAGACCCTCCTCAGTTCTTGACATCGTTCTTATGAAGTGTGGAAAGGATAAGAAATCATCCAGCCAATGTAATCTTGAGATACAGGAGCATTATATTTCACTGCTAGAACTGGAGCCCAGTACGCCAAGCCAAAGCCTCTGCTGACACCAAACACAGAGAGAGGCCTTCTGTCTTCTAGAAGGTCTTACATTGTGTTTTTTTGTCATGGTTTTCATCCATATGTGTCTCTGACTTCCGTGGTCTCTCCAAGTTCTGTTTGGGGAAAGGAATAAGGATTATGTGCTTTTGCAACATCTTGTCAGACCATGTAGAATTTCTATGACTTAAAATTAGTTATGCATTCATCTTAACATAAAGTGTTTGATTTGTATATAATTTCCTTTCCAATCAACACAGTGATATTATGTGGCTCCAGAGGAAGCCTGCCCTCACAGAGTGAGAAAGAGAGAGAGAAAAAAACAACACATTTGGCAGACTGAAAAATTGCAGCCTTACAAAGTATACAGGATGCATTATAAAAATGCTACTTGATGGCAATGAAATTAATTAAAAATCTGCAGGGCCAAGATGTATACACACATAAGAATCATTTTGGCATGAATTAACAGAATGAATAATGAAGTTTATAGCACCAATTACCCAGGATATATAAATAAATTTGAGACTGCCTAGAGGAGAAACACATATTGAAAATTGCCTGTGCATACACAGTTAAAATCACATCTATGAACAAAGACAATGCATGTTTCGAAGCTAGAAAAGAGAATGAAGGATAACGGTTTCTAGAAAAATATGGACACTTTATATGAAGATGGCTTTAAATGATTCAAAATGAATTATTTTCATTTCTGAAGAGGAGAAAAAAGGACAATATGAGCTGCAGTTAAAGCAGAAATTATTTATTTTCTAAATAATTATTTTATCTCCATGGAAGAATTATTAAATAGTTCCTGTCAGATTATGCAAGGACTTGTTTAATCCTTTATAATTAATAGGGATGCTACAGTATAATAGTAAGAAGACCATGAGTTGTAAAGCCTTAAATAACTGGCTATGCGGCATAGTCATGAAATTTAGTTAATTGTGTGGATTTGGGTTAACTATGCAAATATTCTAGCCTCAGTTTTCTCAAACTTAAAATGGGAATAATGTCTCTCAGTGCTGATTAGGTGACATAATTATGCTGAAAGCTTATTATAAGGATCAACATGTGTTAGAAACTTAAAGATGTGCACATCTCTTTATTAGGTCATATTCTGTATATGTAAGTGTTTCATGGAAAAAAGAGTTAATTAATTCAGTTTTGCAGCCAGACTAAGTGCACAGTTTTTCATTACTGGTAAAGTCAGTATCTAAGCTACATTCAGTACCATGAAACATTAACCTTTTTTAAGATTTATTTATTTGAGACTGAGAGAGTGAGGGAGGGGCAGAAGGGGAGAGAATCTCCAGCAGACTCCCCCCGGGGCACAGACCAGTCACAGCTCTTGTTCTCAGGACCCGGAGATCACAATCTGAGCTGAAATCAAGAGAGTTAGTAGGTACAGTATCTGTTTAGTGATGCTGTGACAATCTCGGGAAGAAAAATGCCACGTAAAGGAAATGCTTTCCCATGCATCAGCTATACTGCAGCAGTTATAAGGAATAATAAAAAAAAATTGATCACAAAGCTTTTATGATAAAAATTTTTTCCAAAAAAAAATTGTTTTCCATACTCTTCCTAACAATTGTATATGGTCATTTAAAATATATATATATAAGTAGTTTCTTATTTCTTTAAAAATATGAATGATGTTTAATATAGTCATATTCTATAAGATGATTATATGTTATATTGTAATTATCCATATACATAACGTATTGTGAGATGTAATGCGTATAATAACACATTATTTTCTTTTATCCCAATCTTATTTTTGGATATGATTATTTCAAAGAATGCACATTTGAGAGTAAACTTCTAATTGCTATGTAATAGTATTTTTAGAGTTATTGTTCAATTTGAAGTAAGCAGAACATTGATGTCATTTCATACACTCTCCTCAGTACCTACTTTTTGTTGAGGCTTTCATTTACTGGCTGTTCCATTTTCATCTTCAGATTACTTCAGAATAGAATCTCAATATTTTATGTGAGAATAGATTGCAGACACTTTCTAAACCTTCCCTGAGTATGTATTGCTAATTCTGTCCAAACAGGAGTCTTTGTCCTGTGGACTGAGTGTTAGTGGTCTTCCCAGTTGTGATGAGACACTGAGATCAGATTTACTTAATAAAAATGTAACTTAATTTAAATCATTTGAAGGCTTATAATACATTAATCATGGTCAGAATGTGTGTATGGAACATTAATTTGAAGTTGTGAGAATAAACAGCTGTGTTTCCTTGATTTGATAACTATAGTATTTATATTAATTATCTAATGAAATGGAATCGTTGGAATAGAAAATTCATTATGTTTCATTAAAAAAAGAGGAAATAAAAATGCCTACATTAATTAATTTTAAAGTGTACCACTTCCTTTCATAGCCCCCCAAACAATAATACCTTTAATGGAAGTATATGATCAAATACTAATGAAAATATAATAGTGTTACTTTGTATGTATTTTCATGTGTGAACTCTTAACCTGGAAATACTTCAGTATTTTTAAATAAAAAATTTAATTCATTCTAGTAAAGAATTATGATCCAATGGGAGTATACTTCAAATTTTTTTTTAAAAAGTCACTTTAATATCATACTTTTGACATACTACTTTGAATACTTTAACACAAATAGAAGTACAAGGTAAATAGAAACACTATTTCTAGAAATAGAACATATTACCAAAATCTTTCAAGTTCATTCAGTTGGAATCTCATTTAAAGTAACCATTTTGGGACACCTGGATGGCTCAGTGGTTGAGCCTTCAGCTCAGGGTGTGATCCCGGGATCCAAGATCAAGTCTCGCATCAGTCTCCCTGCATGAAGCCTACTTCTCCCTCTGCCTGTATCTCTGCCTCTCTCCTTCTCTGTGTCTCTCATGAATAAATAAATAAATCTTAATAAATAAAAGAATAAATAAATAAGTAAAAATGTTTATTTTTAATTTTCTGACTGTGACAGTTCCCATCAGGTGAAATCACTAATCATTGGCAGACCTTCTCTTGAAAGAATACCACATGTACCAATTTATTTTACTTTTCTCTGAATAAATAAAAATATTAACATTACTTTTAAGTCTTATTAACTTGAAATTAAATTTCATTTAAACATTTATTAGACTATTAAAGACCTAGTGGAAAGTGGGATATTAATATTAATAATATTGATATTAAGTATTATATATCATGCACTGGGTCAAAGAAAATCATCTTCTTCATGGAAGAAACTACTTGATTGATTCTGTGCATTATGAAGATTTGAGTGAGGTGCTGAGCTACTTAAAAATAGGAGTTTGTCTGAACACAGGAGAAGAAAAAAAAATAGAGAAGCAAATCATAAAGCAGACTCTTCACTCTAAAAGAACACACTGAGGGTTACTGGGGGTGGGGGTGTGGGTGGGGAGATAGGTTAAATAGGTGATAGGTATTAAGGAGGGCTCTTGTGATGACCACTGGGTGTTGTACATAAGTGATGAATCAGTAAATTCTACACCTGAAACTAATATGACACTGTATGTTAACTAATTGGAATTTAAATAAAAACTTGGAAATAAAAAGAATAGGAGTAAAGTTTTCAGTGAATTTGTTAAATCATGAATGTTGCATAGAAAAATGATTAATATAGAAAAACAATGACTGGAAATGTAAATTAATATTACAAAACAAATGGTCATTTCTAGATCTTAAAAAAGTTCCAATTAAATATTTTTAAAACTAGGAAACAAAATTAAAAAAAACACATCTTTATTTATTTTTTATTTATTTTTATTTTTTTAATTTTTATTTTATTTTATTTTTTTTTAGAGAGAGAGAGAGAACGTGCACATGTGTGAGTGGAGGCGAGGAGAGACAGAGGGAGAGGGAGAAGAGAATCCATACTGAGCCCAGAGCCCTACCTGAAGCTTGACCTCACAACTCTGAGATCATGACCTGAGCTGAAATCAATAATCAGATGCTTAACTGACTGAGCCACCAGGCACCACAAGACAGATCTTTAACTTAGAAACTTAACTATAGCTTATTATCTTTGTGCTATTGGAATAAAATAAGTACTAGATGCTCCTATTATCCAATCTGGGAAGTCTCAATCAAAAGGATGAAATTAAACATTTTTTCTAAATTTCTGTTTCTTCCAAGTAGTGATAAAGAAAAATGAAGAGATCCTTTGAACTGATATGTTTTTAAAGCTTAAATTTGACTTGAAATATGATAAAAAAGAATTTTGACCAAAAAATGAGTAATTATATTACTCTTAATAAGGTTAGTTCTGTTGCAAGTAATAACAATTCTTTCCAATCACTGCCTTGGGATAGCTGTGTTAAGCTCAACATTACACTCCATATTTACTAAGTTGAATATTCACAGATTTCTTACCTTACTGATCTCTTTGTAGCATTTTACTTAATCACTACACCAGTGCCCTACCTGAATCATCACAAGCTGTCTAATCATGGTATAAGTAAGCCAGAAATCAATACTTAAGATTACATTACAATCCCCTACATGTTTAAACTTTAATATATATATTTACAGCTATATAATGTAAAGGTCAGAAGAGAGATCACAAAGGAAGTAAAAACATTATGAAACTAAAAGATAATAAAAATAGTAAATATCATAGCTTATGGGATGGAGTGAAGTCAATTCTTAGAAATCTTTAGCTTGAGATACATACACCAAAAAAGAAGGAAATGAGAATTATCAGTGATCAAACCATCTGTCTCAAGAATTAAAAGAAAAGAGCACATCAAACCCAAAGAAGAAAGAAATGATAAAGATATGAGCATAAAGTAAAAAATGTAAGATTTTAAAAATCAATTGAGAAGATTACTAAAGTTGAGTCTTTGCTAATACTAAAACAAATGATAACCTGAAACGAAACAGAGTGAATACATAAAGAATATCATGAATAAAAGAGGAGGCATTATAACATAGCCAACAGAAATTAAAAATATAATGAAGTGAACATCTTTCAGTTAATACATTTGAGTATCATTAATAAGCTAAAATAGACAAATACTGAAACAACAACAAGCTCTTAAGTTGATTTAAAAAATGGAAAATTTAAGCAATGCAATTGAAAGAAGATCTAGGCCCTGATACTTAAGAAAAAATAAAAATAATATTGACTTTATTTAAACACTTTGGATAAGACAAAGAAAGGACACTCCCCAATTTATATGTCCATCAATACTCTGATAAAATAGTATGACAAGGATATTAATAGGCTCTTCTCATTCATAACAGTAATTGGAAAATGCCCAATAAATAATAAAATCAGTCCAATATGTATGTTTTAGACCGCAGAGTATATCACAACAAAGTTGAATCAATTCCAGTAAATAAAAGGAACTTTAACATTTAAAAGTTGGTTTTGTTTATAACACACACACACACACACACAATCACATGTTAAATTTATTTAATCGATTCCAATGTCCCTTTCTCACAAAAAGTTTCAGAAATTAGTGATCAAGTTTGAAAATTTCTTTAATCTGATAAAATTCCTCTACAAAAGTATCTATAGCAAATATTGTTATTGGTAAAATGTTGACCACATTGTTTTTGAGAATGAGTATGTGACAAGGATGCCTGTTATGATGACTTACATTCAGCATTCCATCCAACTGTTCAGAAATACAGTAAGTCCCCAAAATTAAATAAAAGTAACAATAAGAGTGGAAGACATTAAACTGTTTATTCATAGGCAATGTGAATGTATATTGAAAATATGAAGTAATCTGGAAGTAAACTTTTAGAATAAGTGAATTTAAGAAAGTCTGCTTATATAATTTCATTATAAAGCTAATTTTATTTTTTATTTATAAGACATAAAGAAAAATAAAAGTTCAAGTGTTATCTCTCTAATAGATTAAAGAAATATCATATATCTAGTAATGAATTTTATTAAAAATATATAAGACCAGGGGCTCCAGGTGGCTCACTCAGTTGGGCTTCTAACTCTTGATTTTGGCACAGGTCATGACCCTGCGGTCATGAGATGGAGCCTCGAGTTGACCTTTTTGCTCAGTGGTGAGTCTGCTTGAGATTGTCTCCCTCCCTGTCCTCCCCTCTCTAAAAATAAATAAATAAATCTTTAAACATAATTGTGTATACACACACACAAGGCTATTACAGAGAAAACATAAAATATTGAAAGCAAGAAATACTTCAATAAGTAAGGGTAAGTACTATGTCTATGAATAGAGAGCATCAAAATTGATCTTCGGGAACAAACAAAGAATAAAAGAGACATAAAAAAAGACTCTTAATTATAGAAAACAAACTGATGCTACCAGAGGGAAGGGGGGTGGGGAGATGGGTGAAATAGGTGATGGGGATTAAAGAGTACACTTACCATGAGTATCAAGTAATGTATAGAATTGTTGAGTCACTATGGCTGTGCATCCAAAACTAACACTGTATGCTAAGTATACTGGAATTAAAATTTAAATAATTAATTTTTGAAATAAATGATATCTTAGTCGAAATCCTAGATGTGCTTTTGTGGAAATTGACAAACTGTTTTTAAAATTTATATGAACCATTTTAGACCAAGAATAGCCAAGTGACTGCAGCAAAAAAGAACCATGTATATGAAAATACTTCTAAAAAATTAGATGAAGCTTTAAGCGATTATAAAAGCAATGGTAAACATGCGATTATAAATTTGCTATCGGACTTTTTAATTAGGAAACATATACTGGAGAGTATTTCACAGGTACTCTGATCAAATGAAAGATTTTGTTTAAAAAGACAATGAAAGTTTCAGAACCAGAAGCTAAATAAGACGAGAAGCCTCTCTCTTCACTCTCTCTTCTTAAATATATGTACACACATGTTTACGTTTTATGCATATTTATATATATATTATATTATGTATAATGTCATATACTTTTTAAATTTATTTATTTATTTATTTATCTATCTATCTTTTTATTTATCTATCTATTTATTTATTTATTTATTTATTTATTTATTTGAAAGAGAGACAGAGATAGCAGGAGCTGGTGGGAGAGGGACAGGGGGAGATAATCTTCAAGCCGACTTCCTACTGAGTACAGAGCCCCACTTGGGGCTTGATCCCCCACCCATGAGGTCATGGCCTGCAGGCAGGCAGGTGTGCTTATAAAATGTGCCAGACCTATGTCCTACGTTGTATTGATGAAGGTTGGGTGCTCCCCTTGCAGGGAGATTTTAACATGATAATGAAGCAGAGGTAACTAAGGACAAGGGGAGGGAGCTATGTTACTTCCAGAGCCTGTATAAACTAGATGGGGTCTTGATTCCCCTTCTCAATAAGGAAGGAAGGTAGGGTCTTGCTTACTTTTGAAACAACCCTGTGAGTCTTACCACTGATTGCTGATCTCTGATATGGTTAGGCTATTTCTAGAGATCTTAGCTTTTGCATGTCCCTTCTTGCCTTAGAATCCTTAACTACTGAGGTTTTGGCATTTCTTTGTAGTTCTGACACCCCCTAGGAAGTTGCCCAAGAAGTTGTGCTTGAGCCAGTAGGGCAGAGATCACAGAAAATAGCTGGAGGCCTAAAATGGCTTCTCCTGTGTCATGAAAGCTGAGTCTCGTCTTTCTTTTGGGGGGGATCCCTAACCCTTTTTGCTTACAGTATTGCTTCAGCAGTAAAAATGAAGTAGCACTACCGCATATAATCTATTTAACAAAAGATCTTCATGTTTTCTGATCGGTTTATAGAACGACACCTTATATTAGCTGGAGTAAGAGTAGCGTAAGGATCAAAAGAAGAAAAGAAAGAGGAAAGGGGGGGTAGGTCTATCATATGGGTAGGCAAAGAATGGAAGAAAGAAAAAAGTACATGTTTTTCCCAGGCACAGCAGTCTGCTAATGTTCATCCATTTATCTTTCACTATTGAAGGTCATCGTAAATGAGGGATGTGTAACAAAATTCCTATATGAACTTTATTATACTTCATTTAAATTCATTTCAATTCTCACATTTTCTTGTCACTCTAGTTCCTTAAGCTCCCAAACTATATCAAAGCAAATTTATATCTATTTACTACCAACAGATATTTGTATAAAAGGTCATTGAAATCAATAGTCTATTGTACTGATTCTTAGGTTAAAGGGGGAACAAAATGATTTTGTTCTATTTTTGAAATAATGAGATTTTCATGCCGTCACACAGAAATACTAGTCCCAATGGAACTCATTTTTCCCTGTCTGTACATGAGGACTTTCTTGACAGGGCTCAGTTAGAAATGCATGAATCACTCCAGGTATTTCAGTGTAATTTCATATATATTGCCATATTACTGAAAGTGTTGAAGAAACAAAAGTCAAAGAAGGCAGATACCAGATACGTGTGTTTGCTAGCTGGCAGGGAGTGAGACGATAGGCACCAAAATAAACTAGAGATGAGTGACTTTCAGGAAACGATAATCCAGAGGAACAAATATAAAATTTCACATATAACAATGATCTTGAGCTGGCTTGCTTCTGCTAGAGAAATAAAAATGCTGCTACTGTTCCTCTTCTGAATTCCAAATACAGTGTGAGTCTTGGCTGAGTGGAATCTAGTATGGAATCACGCTGGCAGGGACTCTGGAAAAGTAGGTCAGAGCCTCACTGCCCCGCAACACACTAGAAAACATAGAAGGGGGAACGGTCCTGAGTTGCCAGCAGTTACTATGGCATGGTGATTTTCTCAAGACTAAGGTAGAAGAGAGAATCATAAGAAAATTCTGTCAACTTCCATGAAAAGAAAATTTTAGAGCAGAGGAAATATTGTAAAACTCAAATGTTATCTGGGACCAAGAGTAGGAAATGGAAGGATTGCAAAAAACAAGAAGGAGTTTTTTCTTTCTTATTTGATGAATGAAAGTGTTGCGTGATCACCTCCCCATAGGTCGTGATGAAGCCCTTTGAGACTTTTGTGACTTCCTTCCATTCTCCAGGCTGTTGGTGACACCTCACCCCATAAGCTGTTTATTACTTGAAACGCTCAACGATGAACTACAGATGCTTGGTCGGGCACACGGTCCTTGGTTGGATTCTCGTTAATTTTTTAATCCAATATAGATATACTACTAAAACTTCCTTGAGTTAGTATTGCAAGTATTTGAAATTTAAGCATAGGACTGTACACTGTAAGACAAATCGCAATAAAAATGCTAATAATTTTTATGATTATTTAAAAATAATCACATTTTTAAATTTTAGTAAAAATTTTCCATACCTGATAAGATATTTGCGTATTTGATACATATGGGGGAGTAATGGTCTTTAAAGTTGTTAAAATAATATTTTATTTTATAAGAAATATTTTCATGAAAGTACGTCAAATAGACTTCCAATCTCACCATTGTATAACTTAGCTCACTTGCATGCAAAATAGAAGCATCATCCTCCCTCTGGTGGAAACTCCTCTTAATTATAGGTAAATGCCTAAGAAATAAGCAATCTCCAAGGAGATCATCTTGTTAAAACAAAATTATTCATTTATGGTGAACTGCAAAAAAGAAGCTATAAAATGTGTAGCATTACATACCGCTGATAATCAAAAGACTTGTTTGTTACTGAGGCCACGACAAAGACTGGTGACTAATAAAGTACTTTAAGACATTAATATAAGGACATTTTCTAATTTGTGAATTCAAATTAAAATGTGACATGCATTTAACTGTTCTGCATTATGTACATAATACTTAAGTAGAAGTAAAGTAGTAATTAAGAAAAATATACCTATACCTTAATAATACTGCATAATTTAAAAAAATAAAAAAATAATATTGCATAATTTAACCATTTTTATCAACATTATTTTTAAATGGCACTGCCTTTCTATAATTCTCAATTGCCTTTTGAATTGAGCATAGGGAGTATAAATATATTAAAATTTTGTTGTGCTTTTCTACAAACAGCAATTATGTCCTAATGCAGTATTAGCTTGTATCTTTTACTATATGTGAAAGAAAATTGGTCACGCCATTTAAATAGTATTTATCGTAGAGGATTTTCTAAAACACGTAGTGTTTTATAAACTTAAAAATTGTTCCATTTGTTTCAGATTTATATATGTTGCTCTTGCAAAGCCAGTCAGGTTTTGTTATTTCAGATGATTGCCGAGTACACCAACCTTTGGCGTTATGACTTCATTTTTACCCTACAATAATTCTCTTAATGGCTACTAGAATTGATTGCAATAGCAGGCATGCCTTCTATTAATATTATGCAAGAGTAAAAGCAGTTCTTGGCAGATTCCTAAATAGAATTCATCTGTTTAAATATGCATTTTTTGATTACTGTCTAACCTTTTACAACCTTTAATGTCTATCTTTGCCATTAAAAATTAATCCACCAGTCTATCAGGTAAAATAATAATCCAAATAGATCTGCATTACTTCACCTCATCTATCAAATCAGATAAGACTATTATTTTTACTATTTGTAGATATATATATGTAACCATAAATCACTGTCTAGTAGGGAAAAAAAAACCTAGTATAATGCAATATTATGTTGACAAAATATATGGATTGTCAAATATATTTTATGAATATCCAAGATTTTCCACACCTACAAGAGGAGAATCTCAAAGAAAATTAGCAAAAAAGAATAGCATTATTGTTTCCATTGATTTATCCATTCATTCATCCATCCAACCAAAAATGTTTGGAATCCTGTTATCCTATTTATTAGTTGTGCTGTGCAGAACATGAAACATTCACGAAAACGGTAAGATAGTGTAGCTTTATTTACTTTTGCTAAGTATCTGTCTATATCTATGTATATCTATCTCTGTCTATAGAGATGCCTATACAGACCTATCTGTAGACAGAGATAGATATAGGTACAGATATAGACAATATCTCCACAGAACATTATCGCCCAGAAGAAAATATGGTTCTGGTAAAAAAATAAATAAATAAATAAATAAATAAATAAATAAATAAATAAATACATTTTTGATAATGCTATGTGTTTTATTACTCTTAGAGATGCATATCGGTTGAGAGCATTTAATAAAACTCTTCATAAACTATACGGAAAATAAATATGTTTAAAAATTTTGCAGCTCTGTGTTTATTAAGCTATTTTCACTGAGGAATCCCTTTTTATGGAGCAAAATATAACAGAAAATGTGGCCTGTGAGGCATGTGGAAGGTACTGTGGCAGACTAGACTGTTGAATGAGGGTATTTTTCTAATGCTGGCACTGATTAGAAAGCAACTTGGAAACAAATGGGAAACACATGCTCTCTTTTTCATCACTTTCTTCAGTATACAATTATGAGTGATACTTAAGGATATTTAATGTTTAGGGGATCCCTGGGTGGCTCAGTGGTTGAGCGTCTGCCTTTGGCCCAGGGCGTGATCCTGGGGTCCCAGGATCGAATCCCACGTCGGGCTTGTGCATGGAGCCTGCTTCTCCCTCTGCCTGTGTCTCTGCCTCTCTTTCTCTGTGTCACTCATGAATAAATAAATAAAATCTTTTAAAAAAAGGATATTTAATGTTTAAAAGGCAGAAATCTAGAGAGATTTTAAATATACTTGAAAACACACATCTGAGAAGAGCTTTTTGACCTCCATCTTGTGCCTTTGGGGGGATCTGAATTACATTCTGTGATGCCATGATAATGTGCCGTCGCTCAGTGAGTGTCTACTGTTACAGCCTGACTTGTGTCCCTCACAGTTCATGGATGTAGAAGTCCTAATTCCCAGTACCTCAGAATATGACTATCTTTGGAGAGAGAATCTTTAAAGAGGTGATTAAGGTAAAATAAGGTCATATTGGTGGGCCCTGATCCTATGTGACCAGTGTCCTTATACAAAGAGAAGAATGAGGACACATTTGATGCAGATTGTGGGATGACCATGGAGGACATGGTGAGAAGGCAGCCATCTGCATGCCAAGGACATCTCTCCTTAGAAGGAACCAAAGCTGGCAACACCTTGGTTGGGACTTCCAAAATGTGAGAAAATCTTCCAAAATGTGAGAAATCTTCCAAAATGTGAGAAAAATCAATGTATGTTGTTTAAGCCACCTGGTCTATAGTATTTTATCATGGCAGCCCTGGAAACCCAATACACCTGCTAAGCATTTTCTTTAGGTCGTGTGGCCCAGCGGGGTCCTCAAACCCAACAGGAGGTCACGATGTGGTGTTGCACCCAGCCCCCACCAGTGAAAATAATCCTAAAGCCCCCTCATTGTGCAGAAACTGCTGGCGAAACCCATCATCCTTTCAGTTTTATAGAGTATTCCATGGTCTGTGGTTTCCACATGAATATGGGGTGGTTACCAAAATTAGTCCATTTTTTTTCTATGATTAACTCTTCAGTTAATCTGCATTTAATAAAAGAAGAGAAATAATCCTTTACATATTGAGATGAGTTGGATAAATAGCTCATTGTTCCTCCCAGGAATACAAATTAATAACTCTGGGCATGAGACACTCATAGCCTTTTTGGCTATATTATTACTAAATGTCAAAGATAAGTTTAAGCTTTAGCGTAATGTTCCGTTAATAGAAAATACCCGCTAAAACCCAGAAAATATCAGCAGGTATTTGAAGTCTCCAACACAATTGATTGAAATGCTTTAGCTTAAAAAGTGTTGACACAGCTTGATATTTATTCTCCTCCTCGTCTAACGGGAATGGATTTATCTGTGTTGTGTACGACATTAAATATTCCAGCAAAGTTTGTCATCTTTGAGACGTTTGCCTAGAATGCTACTGTGTCGCCTGATCCCGTCCCTTGTTGCTCCTGCTAGTCAGAGAGCCCTGTTTAAGACCCTAAATGTCACTGCGTGTCAGCAGGCAATGCATCATGGAGCGCTCCTGCCCTCCTGCCCACGTGCCTGCTTGGAGACTCATCCATTCAACACGTGCCCTCTAAGGTCTCAGCAGAAGGACTCGTGGAATAAAACACCTCAATCCTTCGGCTGCTCCTCCAAAAGAAAATTAGGTATGGAGCAGAAAGTCTCACATACACTTGTGAACATCAATATTCTTTAATGGCCATAGAAACCGTAGCTCATGTTTTAATAAAACTGATTTATAACAATGCTGACGCCTCGTGGCTTCCCTTCCATGATTCATCACTTCCAAATTTTAGCAGGACTTGAATGCACCCCACACACGGGCCCAAATAAGGCTCCGTAAGGAACCTAGTGTCTACGGTGTGTATGGGCTGCGCCCCTGGGTGTGCTTAGGTCTGTGGCAGAGGAGCTGAAGGGCAAATCCCCGGCTTGGAGCTTCTGTGTGGGGGGAAAAGAGCACCCTGGTCTAATGGGATCTCCCCCAGATCCTAACAGATCTCTAATAGGATCTCCAGGCAATGCCTGAAGGAATGTCCAACTGAGCTATTTAAGTACGACCCTGCTTTGGAATGAGACGTATCTACAGTTCCTTCTGTAATTGGGCCATCATGTGCGTGTGTGTGCGTGTGTGTGCGTGTGTGCATGTGTGTGCATGTGTGTGTGCATGTGTGTGCATGTGCATACATCTCCATTTACACATATTGTCTGCTTTAAATTTCAGTTCCTCTTTGTTTCAGGCGAAGCTTCCACATTTCCTCTGGTGAGGCATCTCTTTTTTTTTTCTTTTTTTTTTTTTCAAAATGTCAGGGACAGGCTGATCTTTGCCTGCGTCCGCGCTGCTCCCGTCCCTCCTGTCTGTCTCTGACATCTGTAGCCTCTGCCTGGGAATTTCCTCCTACAGTCTTGAATTATTGATTCTTGAAGAAAACATTCCAAGGCAGCCACAAATACCCGGCATCGTTTATCTATTAGGCGATGTCCTCTGTTCCTCTAACCTGTACTTCCTCCAATTTAGATGTTCTTCGTGTTTCTTCTATATTTTGTCACCCTCGAGGCCCGGAGGCCTGTCCTTTCACATTCTCACCAGACTCCATGCTCAGAACCTAATTCACAATCGAACAGAATGAAGAAACTGCCATTTCCTTTGAAACTTGAGCATATTCCTGGGGGGTGTTCGGGGGTCTCGCTTTGTCTCACTGTGTGGGGTCAGTTCTGCCGACCACACGTTAGATTCATTTTGAGTCAGATTGTCCTAGAATAGTGCGTGACTCAAGCTAGTTTCGTTCTGGAGAAATTTTGCAGCCTTGGTTAAGTCTGTGTAAATCACCACGTATCTGCACCACCTAATTTCTCAAAGAATGAAATATAAAAAATAAAATAAAAAGTAAAACAATGCACATTTTAAATATGTTTAAAATGGTTTGTGAGGGCAAAACTTTCTATCTTACAGAAATCAGTTTCTTTTTTTTTTTTCAGAAATCAGTTTCTAACCAGTTTCTCTTCTCTCCCGTGTCTTTGTTCATATTCTACAACTCAATAACTTCGTTTCTGAGAGTTTTCAAACAGCAATAACTGTTGAATAAAAGCTTATCCTAGTTCTTTTTATATACACACAAATTGCAATGTTGCATTTCTTATATATGATATTTATTTGTGGGAATTTTTAATGTTATATAGCCATAGAATGGAATTTTTGCCTCTACCATATATTTTACTGTCAGAGGCTTTAATAACCCGAGAAAACTATCATTTTATAATGTAAAACAAAGGAGTAAGATTAAAAACCATTTCTCTGACATGGTCCAAGCTGTGCAAAACTTACATAGCAGATAAGCAAAGTACATATTGAATATTGGCCACGTATTGGTAATAGTGTTAAATACATGGTTTTGTGTTTATTCTTATTAACATATGTCATAAAATCTATATGTCTGCAGAATTGGGATCTCTTAGGTTGGTAACCGGAAAATGATTTTAAGATCTCAAAAAAGATGTTTAATACTTCTGAAAAATAACTTTTAAAAAAACAAAAAATAAAAGTGTGTTTCATCATCATTTAATGAGAACTGGAGTTTAAATGCTCTAACAAATACAAAGTTCACAAATGGCTTTTCAAATATAGCGTGAAGCAGTCATTATGGGTGATTAGAGCCTAGAAAGACATGCTGGAGATTCTTCAAAACATATAAGCTAAAAGTCTTGCACACACAAAAAAGCTGAAAACTTTTTCAGGATTACGCAATTTAATTTTATCTACATATTTGAAGGCATCTTTGTCTGAATTCCGAGTGAAAAAGAAAAGATCAAATAAAGCAAATATACAGAGTTTTGTAATAAAGCCATTCAAAAATGTGGAAATCTGTGCCATTTATTCATCAAATATTTATTAATCACGTCTTTATGTGCTGGCACAGTTAGATATAAAAAAATAAGGATAATTCAAGAATAGATTATGTGCACCCAAATACATTTTTTTTTAAAAAAGGGATTTTATTTATTTGAGAGAGAGAGCACAAGCAGGGGAGGGGTGAGGGCAGAGGGAGAAGCGGGCTCCCCGCTGAGCAGGAGCCTCAGTCAGGACCCCGGGCTCATGACCTGAGAAGAAGGCAGGTGCTTCACTGAGCACCCAGGGGCCCCCGTCCACCCCTAGTACTTAAAAGTGGAGTCCAATAAGAAAGGAACTCCCGCGCTCCTTTTGAAGCTGAAGTGAACAGGATGCTCTTCAGAACCTTTTCTCTTACAGTCTTTTTTTCACGGCCTGTGGAATGAGAGGACAGGATTGATGTTGAGAGACGAGTTGGTTGGACTTTTCCTTGTGTAATAGACTTGGACTTTTAAAGAAAAACCCACATGGACATTTTATAATTATAAAATTAATTAAGGGGTACCTGGGTGGTTCAGTCAGCTAAATATTTTCAGCTCAGGTCATGACCTCAGGGTCCTGGGATCCAGCACCCACCCCCCGGCCCCGCTCCCCACCAGTAGGGCCCCTGCTTAGCCAGGACTCTCCTTCTCCCGCTCTCTCTCCCTCCCTCTGCTCCCCCCCCCATTTGTGCTTTCGTTCTCTCAAATAAATAAAATGTCTAAAAAATCAAAACTAATTAAATCTCAGAAAGCGTGTGGTTTTTGATTTGGCAAGAATTCTCTCTCGCTTTGCCCAATGCTTTCAGATACGTCGTTGCCAATTTCAAGTTAAACGAGTTAATGTTGGCAAAAGAAAATTAACTTGCACAATCACAAGAAACATTTTCAAAGACCTGATACCTAAAATAGTACTTTTAATATACGCTACTGATTAGGGCCTCTACAAGTGAAATGTCTTGGACCTGTGCCTGGTATCTCTCCATCAATTCTCACCCTTCTTGATTTCCTCTGAGTGATGTCAAACACCTGGAATGCTGGATACCCAGGATCCTTGTGTAGACCTGTCTGACCGTGGTGTCTTTTATTGTGCATTGGTAAGGAAGAGATGCCAGTTGAACATAATAGAGGTAGTTCTGAATGAGGAGTCCCAGCTTTGCCCCCAAATACTATGATTTGAAATGAGGTAAGAAATTCTCTAAGCCAGTGGATGTTATAAAGGAAACTAATACCTCAATGTTTGACTTAATGAGTACGATCAATAACCGTTAACTGTCCGCCCTCAGCTCTTCTGCTTAGAAAATGCAAGTGGTGTTGCCCAGCAGCTTCCACGAAGGAGAGAAACAGTGCAGGCCGTGGGGGGACCCCCCAAGCTGGCGTTCTAGGGTTACAGAGGTAACACGTAGGGGAGGGATCATAATGCAAGTCAACAATCAGCCTCCTGCCCCACTCGCTTGTCATCCCTCCCCTGGGCCATGGAGCTAATCGTTTTTAGGCGTTGCTGGTTTTTCCCCATCTGGTGATTAGCCAACTTGTGAAATAGCTATTTATCAACTTCAAACATTACCTTTAGATTCTCTGCTTTGATAAATGAGAATGAATTTCACTTCCCTCCCACTTTCCAAAATAATTACAGGGCTCCTCTTAGTTTTCCACTGATTACAATTTAAGAAGCAAAAACATTAGTAAAAAAAAAAAAAAAATCAAAAACAAAAACGTCTAACCATCTGTTTCCAATTCCATAGGTACCTTTTACCTCCTCATTTTGTAAAAGGAGGACATTAGCGTGGCCGTGTTTCCCCCTAAGTGTCCTCAGGTCCACCTCTGGTTTCTGGCCGCGGTCACCGGCCTGTTCATTGCCAAAGTTGGTAACACTTAAGTGAGAGTCCATGACGGCGGTTAGGGCTTCTGTAAATGCTTCAATTAGGTGAGTTGATTTGTATATTAAGAGTTTCTACAGTGTCGTGACGATGTGACTATTGTTCACTGGAAGTGATGATTTATGCTAGAATTATTCTAGCTGTAAAAAAAAAATACATCTTTTTCTTTCTCAACGGAGAATATCACCAGCATCACTCTTAAATGTGTTCTCCTGGGTCACATCCCAACTGCCTTATCGTGCCTCTGACTTCTGCAAGCCGTCCATGGGGGCCGTCTTGTCGAATCCCTCTCTCCCTCTAGCCGTCCACCAGCCTCGTCCCATCCTCACGTGCGCAACACGAGGAGTTGCACTAGTGTGCGAAGTTTTTTCTTGAATCCAGTGCCTCTTTTGTGACTCTCACGTCTTTTGCTTCATTTCCTTATGTTTTGTTGCAGCCCATTCTCATGGTGGCATGGAATGCAAAAATCTGAGTTCTGACACATCTGAAAAAGCTTTTATTATGTCCTGTTTTCTTCACACTGACAGATATGAGAACTCGATTAAAATCCATTGTGCTTGGAATTTTGAAGGCTTGCTTTGGGTTCCTCTGTAATCCATATTGCTAATGATTTTTGGGATACAGGTTCTTTGCCTTTGATAATAACCTTTTGTGTGCTTTTTGTGTGATTATTTTTGTTTTCTTCCCGAAGGCTCTTCTAATCTTTTTATTACATTTCATATGCTAAATTTTAAAAGATGTCTCAGTCTGTGTATGTGTGTATGTTTAATTCATTCAGTTAGGAGCTCAGTGACCCCCCCCCTTTCTCCAAAAACTTCTCTTGTTATAGGAATGATTTTCTATATTCTAAGATTATTTTATCAATTTCAAATTCTTCTTCCTCTCTTAATAATTTCTGTAATTCGAATATTGAGCTGATCCTCCATGTCTCCTACTCTTTCTTTTATGTTTTTCCTCTCTCATCTCCGTCTATTGCTTTTATTTTACATTCTAGAAATGTTTTGTTTTGTTTTGTTTTACCTCCACCCATTCTGGTATGTATTTTAACTTGCCCAATATATGATTGTGTGCCTTTGTGTACACAAGTATAAATACATGTATAACTTTTCCAAGGCCTCTTTCCTTTTCATGCATTTGCTTTATATAATACCATGCTCTAATTAATAAATTGGCAATAATTATTAATAATTAATAATTTGACACAATTCAAGAACCTTGCATTGAAACTTACCTTTCTTCAAATTTAGTTTAAAGCCATGTTTATTACATTATTATTTATTATTGTTATTTATTCCTGAGTACAAATACAATGAGATCAATGAGTATCAATCAAATTAGTTCCCTATTGGCTATAAAATTTAGAACAGTCATTTAACTTCTATGTCCCAGTTTCCAAAGCTATAAAAAAGCCATAATAATCCTTAACCTAATCTTCCAGACTTGATATTAAAATCAAATGTAAAGCCTCATTAGAGTCATTTCATGGTGTATAAATGCAAGATATTATCTCTAGAAAAAGAATCCATGTAGTAGAACTGTTGGAAAATATGAAGACATTAGTTGACTTCTTCTGGAAGAGAACAGTAGTAAATCACTGATGACTTCTAGACACTTCAAGGGTGAGACCTGACTGGTCATGTTCCAATTGGAACATGTCTGCAACAAAGATTTGGTAACCAGTGAAGTAGAAACTTCATCCTGTAAGTAAAGCTATGTTTCTATGTTGTTTGAGTGAGGCATTTCCTCCTTTGTGTCTATGACAAGGACAGTTTCACGACTTATAAAAAATAATGACACCATTGTAGCCGCCCTAAAAACATCAGAAGAAGCAGAAAAGGCAAGTGTCATTGAGTAGCCTCCATTTGGGGCTCTCGTTAACTACTCCAGAACGTGTGGTGGCATATACTGTAGCTTATTTTTCAGTAAGATCCTGTGATGTTTTTATTTGGCTTTAAAATTTGGACTTGAGGTACACCATTCCTTTAAAGCCAAGAGATGTATTTATGTAGGTTTTGTGTTATTGTCTTCTAAGAATGTGTTCTGCTAACACCGTGTATCTTCGCAGTGATGATCATCTCACTGTAATCATAACTTACTGAAATGGAAATGTGTAAGCTTTGAGTGAAATACTGCTTATTTGGTCTAGGTGGGAGCATACTAGTTTCTTGTTCTTGCTGCTATTATTATTGATTTGCTGTAAGGATTTGCTATAAGGATTAAAACCATGGACTCTATATTCCATGTTTAAATTCATCATGTGGCCCTGCCCCTTACCTGTCTGACCTCAGGCAGATTCGTTCTACAGCTCTCAGTGCCTCAATTTCCTAAACTTAGGTGGACACAATACTAGTGGGATGTCTGGGGGGCTCAGCGGTTGAGCGTCTGAAAAAACATAAGATGGGTAAAGGAAATAAAGAACTAAAATTCATTTTTAAATGCTCATTTACTTAAAGTAGTTAATGCACTAATATGCTTTAAGTCTTAGATTAAAAACACATGCTTTAACTCTTAAAAGTATAAATGTACTTATTTATGTCTCTGGGCAATTTATACCTCCCCCATTCTCATTACAGAGGTGACAATGTTCCCCAATCTCTTATGTGTATTTTCAGACATATTTTAAGCATATATAAACAAATGCATTTTTCCTTCCTTTTCACACAAATGCAAGCATACAAAACACACTCTTACCTTCTCATCTTTTTTTTCACCAAAAGCTGTATTGTGTGTTAATGTCTATATCAGCGCATAGTAAGCTTTTAAACTCTATTTATGACTTATACAGCTTCACTGGATGGATACATCTAACCAATCTCACCAGGCCACACCTCATGGACAGTTTCGTTAACAACTGTAACTTCTTGCTATAAACGTGTGAAATAAATAGTATTGTACAATTTAAATCAGTTAGTATGTATGTAATATACCGGATGATAATTCCAAGGAAAGGAATTGGTAAGTCAAGGGATGATGCATGGTAATTAATTTAAATTTTTTTATTTTAAATTTATTTTTGAATATTAATACAGGCATGTAGCACACAAAGCAAAAGGAAAAAAATGAATGGTAAAAATAAGACTCTCTCATACCATTTTCTCATGTTCATCCAGTTGGTTGGACTGGAGATAATCAGGCTTACCCGCTTTATGTCTAAATATCCTTCCAGAGACAGGTAATGTGTACATGTGTACGGAGAAGAATCCCTCTATTTCAGGCGGGTGTTGTTTTCTGTAGCATAACAGTTTATGACATCAGAAGACTCTTGCCTACATGTTTGTTTAAACAGAGATACCGGGCTGGAGGGTAACCGTTCACCCAGGAGTGCACATCATGTGGCCTCACCATTCAGTCTCAGCCATCGTAGTCCTTATCAGGAAAAGTGATGCTTCCTGGGACTCTCACTATAGGGCACCATTTTCCCGAATGAAGAAGGGATAGTGATGAATTCTGTACGTCCTCACCAAGGATTTTCAAACCCACTGCCATCTGCCTCTATGCTTGGCACGCAACGTGTATTCTGGGATTCCTCTTCACCATCATTCGAAACATTACTCTCACTTCTCTCTTAAATCTTTTATTTCCTGTGTCTCAGCCACCCTCTTTCTTAGTTCTGTGTCTAGGGTGTCACATCCCCTAGTAGCTTCCTAAAGAAACGTTAAGGGGGTGGTTATTTTTTTAAAATCTTGTACGTTAGCACATCTCTTTAGCTAATTCTCTCAGCTGATTTTTCTGGATATAGACTTCCGAAGCAGTTTTTCAGCTGTCTTTCTGATTGCCAATGTTGCTAATGAAAAATGCAGACATTCTGATTCTTCATTCTTTGTTTATGAGATTTTTGTCACTCTCCCCCCATGGCAACTTGTGGTATCTTCTTTTTTGCCTCTACTGTCCTAAAATATCAGAATGCATTACCGGTGTGGCTCACCCATCCTACTGGGTATTTAGAAGGTCCTATTAATCTGGAATTTGATTCTTTTTAATTCTAGTAAATGGTCTTAAATTATATTGCATCATATAATATTCCATTTGTTAAATTATGTCATACGTGTTTATTATGTATAATACATACAGTGATGTAATGTATGTAGTTTGTACTAAATGTGATGTGACATTTATAAATCAGCATGTAAGTTATTCTTTTTTAGCAAAGTGAACAAGAGTACTATTAAAGAGTGCTTGCAGTCAGTTCAGGAAATCACATATATGCTACTTGCAGAAGAGTTACACCCACAGTAGTGATGTCCTCTAAACAATGTAAATAAGTATTTCTTATATTTTGAAAATATTTTGGCAACAAAGGACTACATTTGACACACCATATTTTATCATTCATCTCTCACACACACACATACATACAGATACATATCTATAATATTCTACTACTCTTTATTGTAGAGACTATTCTAGAGAATATAATTATTGGTAGTGGTATATTATTGGTTAAATAAATGAATTAATTCATTTATTGTTAAATACATTCATTTATTTTTAAATGAATTAATTCAAGTTCCAAATGTCAAAGTCCACTAACACCTTATTCTTAAAACAGAAATTTATATTATTTTCTTAAATATTTTACAACCATTTCTGATGTTAAATAAGATAGCTTTTCCTTTTCTATGCTCAAAAAATATATAGGGTTATATATAACCTGGATTTAATATACTAATGCAGATCTATAAAATCATAACATATAATAGCTCTGGCCTATAATAAATGTGTAAATATTCATTTTGGATTTTCAGCCCATTATTTCCCCAGATCATCTACCTTCTTACCATAACAAAAGTGTTCAGTGTACAAATATTAAGACTGAATTTATGTGATATTAACAATAAGAACGTTCCATCAAGTGCCATATTCCACTGAAGAGTAGAAGTAGACCTCCACTAATAATCTCCCTTTTTTGGACAAAATGTCATCATTTCATCATTATATTACCTCTCGTTATATTCGAAACATATATTTAATTTTCATTTTTAAAAAGCTGAAACGCAATTGTACTACATTTCTTTTATTACTGTTATTTTTCAGTTATTGAAGTAATTTGAGAACTAACATTGGCATTATGCTAAATTATCATTCAAGATTTGTGTTGTTTCTCTTTGTTTTCAGCATGCAGTGACCTGGAGTTCAGGGAAGTGGCAAACAGATTGCGGGACTGGTTCAAGGCCCTTCATGAAAGTGGAAGCCAAAACAAGAAGACAAAAGCATTACTGAGGCCTGAGAGAAGCAGTAAGATTTCTAAATATGACATGTGCCATTGTCTTTGACATGGAACTTTATTTCCAATGAATCACTTAGATCAAAACACATATTTCAAAATTTATTCTTTGCTTAGGTGCTGAACAAAAATCAGAACATTGCTATTACTTCCAAGCACACTCATAGTATTTTGCAAGGAAATAAAATATTTGTGACAACTCTGATTGGTTAAAAAAAAAAAAAAAAAAAGACATATCCCCTCAGAGACGACATTAACTTTCAGTTGAAGTGAAAAAGTAGGAATATTTTTCAGTTTTGATAGCAGTGATAAAGAATAAAACAACACTAGAGATAAAGGTAAGATTGTTCGAGTGCTTGAGAGTTTTACAGACACAATCAGTCACCCCCCTGCCCAGGCTACCGTTTCCGTGATGACTCTGCAGGCATTTCTACTTTGACCCAACAAAGCCAGTAGACAAGAGTGCTTTCAACAACACAGTGCAAATCAAATTCATTTTAAAAAGAAGAAAATAAGCTATATGAAGAGTACATGAATATTTTATCATCTGTATAATTTCCTCAGAGTGTTTTCTAACTCCTTAGAAGTAGGAAATGGCAATTGAAGTAAAGCACTTGCTATGAAAATTGTATGAACTTTAATTCTATATTTTTCATTTATAAAAAATATCATTACACATTTAATACATGTAAAAGAAAGATATTGAAATGTGAGCTTAATCTGAGAGGCTTCAAAAATTGAAGTATTTGCTCTGAAATATAAGAAGAGGTGGTGGGGCAATAATTAGAAGCAGCATCTTGTAGTTGACCGAGTCCCAAGTGTGTGCCCTTCTTTGCTCATTGTGACATGACCCATTCACTCTACTTTGCAATCCTCAAATAGCACTTTCTTTTTTTTTTTTTTTTCTTAAGATTTTATTTATTTACTTATTCCTGAAAGACTCAGAGAGAGAGGCAGAGACACAGGCAGAGGGAGAAGCAGGCTCCATGCAGGGAGCCCGATGCGGGACTAGAACCCAGGACCCCAGGGGTCATTCCCTGAGCCAAAGGCAGACGCCCAACCACTGAGCCACCCAGGTGTCCCCTCAATAGCACTTTCTAACAAAATCACCTCATAGATGGTCATGGTTATCCATTCTCTATGGTCCCCAAATACCTCTTTTTTTGTTTGTTTGTTTTCTCATCAAGGGATTTTCTACAATCTCAACCTTTTGTATTTATGAATCTGATATAGGTTCTTAACTAATTTAATAATTCTTTTTAACTAAGCTCAGCTATCACTGATAGACATAATAATCTTCGAACATGTGATGACGATGTATATATGTTTCTTCTCATGAACTTCAGAAAGAGATTATAGTATTCCCCTACCCTGTAGGAGTATTTCTCAGGTGTGTCTTTGGAATTATTGATTACATTTTTGCCAGATGTTAATTTTTTGGATGCCTTGAGTATAGCTAAAATGACTAACCTTACTTAATAGGAACAACAGAGCTTGTTTGTCCCTGTATTCATAAAGCAAACACATCTGGGGTGAGGTAAAAGTTTGTTCCAGACCCTTACATATTGATCTTTAAAAATCCATGTCTACACTTATCCTACCAATTCCCAGACTTGAATATTTGTATTTCTTGATCTCAAATTTCTCCTTTAAACTTAAGACTAGTAATCTCTCCCATATTTGGAGATGGATAAAAGGAGAGCTCCTAGAACACTCAGCACAGTGCCTGGTTAATTGTACACATTCATAAATACCATTTCCCTTTCCGGCTTCTTGTTTCAAGAAATGAGGCACTCTTAATATAGTGGGTTATTTACAAGAAACTCATAAGTAGCTGAATATCTTTGGAAAGTAAATGAAGAACTGGACATAGGATTATTTTTACTACTTGAAATGGTCAGAGGCCAACTAGAAATAAGAGACAAAATCCATTCGGACAGATAAGACAAATCACTAGAAGAAAAATGGCGGGCTGCCTCAATACCTCAGATCTGTACATCATCCGAGTGTGTTCTTTCCTGACTCAATCATACTTAAATTGTGAACCAACCCACTATATTATATTCCATTTCCTTTGTATTTTTATTTTTTCTTCACAGCATTTCTCAGTATCTACTGCAGTAGTAATCTACATGTTTATTCGGATTCTCTCTCTCTCTCTCTCACACACACACACACACACACACACACTAGATGACAGAAATCTTTACTGACCATTGTATTATAGGAGTAGAGTAGTTTGATACATAGCACTGCTAAAAAAAAAAATACTAGTATGAATGGAAGAAACAAAGAAACCATCAAAATGCTGCATTACCTTGATGTACCACAATTTAATCACAGTTTTCCTCTTAAGAATGATTGTTTATTGTTTCCATTATTTTCTCCATGACAACCAATTCTGCAGCTGATTGTTTTGCTTTCATTTCTAAGAAAGATTCCAAGAAGTGGAAGTGATGGGTCAACATGTGCATGCATTTCAAATGATAAATGATAATAGATGTTGTAGGTTGCTTTGCAAAAAAAAAAAAAAAAAAAAATCTTAAGGTATTTCTAATTCCTAACTGCAGAACATGTGAGTTAACTTTTGTCTTCATCCCTAGCAGCAAAAATATTACCATTCTTTTTAACGTGTCCATTCTGCTGAGCATGCTGTAATAGTTCATTATTAATCTCATTTGCATTCCCTTGATTAGTAGTGAACTTGAACATAAAATATTAGTGGGGGAGAACTTTCATTCAGCAAAACGATATAAAATGACTCATTCAGCTCAGGCCACTCTAATAAAATACTATAGACTAGATGGATTAAACAGTTGACATTTCAAGAATTCTGGAGGCTGGGAAGTCCTACATCATGGTATTGGCAGATTGGATTCTGGAGAGGACCATGTTCCTGCTTGTAGATATCTTTTGCTCATGGCGAAATCAGAAAAGGATCTCTCTAGGGTCTCTTCTTATTAGGGCACCAATCCTCTCACATAGGCTCCCCCTTCATGACCAACTGCCCCCAAAGGCCCATCTCCAAATGCCATCCAGCTAGGGGATAGGACTTCATCATATGCATTTTGGGAGGACACAATTCAGTACAGAGCACCAAACAAAACAGCACACATACACCCGGAAAACCACTAGTTATGTCAACTTACAAGTTCAATTTTAAGGAAGCTATATTGATGACTTCCATTATAATTGTTTTTAATTATTCCTTCTAGTATTTTGGGGAGTTTTTGCTATGTGTGCTTGCTACTCTATTTTTTAAATATATAGATTTATTTATGATGATCTATACATTAATAAATTATGCTTATCACTTTATTTTATGATCATATTCTACTTACTGCTTTTTTTGCACAGATTTCACCTAATCTGATAGTAATATCATCACTTCTATATTTAATTTTATTGCACTTGCCCAATATATTCATCAACATTTTATTGTCAATCTTTCTTTATTACTTAGAACTAAATGTCTTTCTTGTAAGCATCCATAATTGAGCTCTGAGTTTTCAATATGACAGTAAGAAAACTGAGTGACTTTTATAATCAAGATATAACAATAAAGTCAACATAAAACACAGAAACATATTCTTTTTTTTTTTTTAAATATTTTTTTAAACTTTTATTTATTTATGATAGGCACACAGTGAGAGAGAGAGAGGCAGAGACACAGGCAGAGGGAGAAGCAGGCTCCATGCACCGGGAGCCCGACGTGGGATTCGATCCCGGGTCTCCAGGATCGCGCCCTGGGCCAAAGGCAGGCGCCAAACCTCTGCGCCACCCAGGGATCCCCAGAAACATATTCTGATAAAACACAGAATGTTTGCCATAGGAGATTACCCAGAAGACAAAGAAAACCTTATTATCACAATTTCTGGTTAAGAAAAGACCAATAATCCAAGAAAAATTTGTAATTTTTAAAAGAGAAACAAAATTTTAGTTTTACATCTGTATAATATTTGATACTCATTTTAATTTTTTTTATATAAGAAACCTTTCAAATATTAGTGAGCCCTGACCATGGAAATAGTTTCAGGGATCCTTTTATAATTTTTTGTATTCATATACCATTTGGTCTTATGCATTTTTGTAACAGTAATTTTATTTTAGAATAAAACTATGTTTTTTAACAAAGTCATATCTTGCATACCTTGCGTATCAAGTTGCTTATATTTTATATATCAAGTTTGCATTATTTTTTCCTACTAGAGTATTACTTATATAGAGATTATCATTTTAAATTACAGTAATTTTTATTTTATATAGAAAACTATGAAGTAGATAATTTTGAACTGTTATGCATTAGCATTTTGCAGATTAAGAGGATTTATAAATATATATTTTATACTTTTTATACCCATATCAATTTTTATATGTAACTTTTTAAGTTGCAAAAATGAACATGTTTATTAACAGACCCAAATATATAAAAATGAAACTACAAAATTAGTGTGAATCATAAAAATTAGAGGCAAACAGTACATATATTTAAATTTCTCTAGTAGATGTAATGCTAACTTATTGAATCAATATACCTATTTAAATTTAGGACAAATATGTTCCAATAGAATATAAATGTATGCTTACATTATATGTAATGCTGATAACTCTGAAGATACAGTTTTTTATTACATTTTTTAAGGTTTTATTTATTTATTCATGAGAGACAGAGACAGAGAGAGAGAGAGAGGCAAAAGACATAGGCAGAGGGAGAAGCAGGCTTCCCATGGGGAGCCCAATATGGAACTCAATCCCAGGACCCTGGGATCACGCCCTGAGCCAAAGGCAGACGCCCAACAGCTAAGCCACCCAGGTATCCCAGTGTTTTTATTAAAAAAACATATTAAACTAGTTTCTTTTACAAAAGTTTAACTTATGCTAATTGAATTTGTAAAGGATTTGGGTTATTATAGTTTTAATACATTTTTTTAAGTATAGTTGACCTACAAAAAAAAAAAAAGTATAGTTGACCTACAATGTTACATTATTTTCAGGTGTACAACATAGTGATTCAACTTCTTTATACATGACATTAGGTTCCCCAGAAGTGTACCTACCATGTGTCCCAAACATCACTATTAAATTACTCCCGACTATGTTCCATATGTTGTATCTCTCATTCCCATGACTTGTTTATTCCATAACTGGAAGCCTGTACTTCCCACTTCCCTTTATCCATTTTGTCCAGCCCATCACCTCCCAGTCCTCTGGTTTGTTTTCTGTATTTTTAGATCTGTTTCAGCTTTTTGTTTATTTAATTCTTTAGATTCCATAAGTAAGTGAAATCATATAGTATTTTTCTTACTCAGTCTGACTCATTTCACTTAGTATAACATCTTCTAGATCGTGAACATAGGTTGCTTACATATCTTGGCTCTTGTAGATAATGCTGCAGTAAATATAAGGGTGCATCTATTTCTTTGAACTGATGTTTTATTTTGTTTTTTTAAAGATTTTATTTATTTATTCATGAGAGACACAGAGAGAGAGGCAGAGACACAGGCAGAGGCAGAGGGAGAAGCAAGCTCCATGCAGGGAGCCCAATGCAAGACTCAATACCGGTCTCCGGGATCATGCCCTGGGCTGAAGGCAGACACTTAACCTCTGAGCCACCCAGGGTCCTGAACTGATGTTTTGTATACTTTGGGTAAATACCTTTGTGAAATTGGATCATATGGTACTTTTATTTTTATTTTTTTTAGGAATGTCCATACCGTTTTCCACAGTGATGTTAGCAAATTACATTCTTGCCAACAGTATACAAGAGTTCTTTTTGTCTACATCCTCACTAACACTTGTTGTTTCTTGTCTTATTTTAGCTGTACTGACAGGTATGAGGTGACATCTCATTGTGGTTTTGATTTGCATTTCCTTGATGATGAGTGATGTTGAACATTCCTTATATATTTATGGCCATCTGTATGTCTTATTTAGAAAAAAAAATGTCTATTCATGTCCTTTGCCCACTTTTTAAAATCAGACTGCTTGTTTTTGTTTGTTTGTTTGTTTGTTTGTTTGTTTGGTGTTGAGCTGTATAAGTTCTTTATCTATTTTGGATATTAGCCCTCTATTAGTTAGATAGGTCATTTGCAATTATCTTCTCCTATTCAGTAGATCACCTTTTTGTTGATGGTTTCCTTCACTGTACAAACGTGTTTTATTTTGATGTAGTCTCAATAGATTATTTTTGCCTCTGATTTCTATGTCTTAGAAGACATATCTATAAAGTGTTGCTATGGCCAACGTCAGAGAAATTACTACCAATGTTGTCTTCTAGGATTTTCAGGTTTCATGGTTTCAAATCTTTAATCCATTTTGAGTTCATTTTTTGTATATGATGTTAAAAGGTGATCCAGCTTCATTCTTTTGCATGTAGTTCTATGGTTTTCCCAGTACCATTTCTTGAAGAAATGGTCTTTTTAAAACATTAAGGTTGTTAAAAGGTTATTTTTTTATTTTTTTATTTCTAGAAATTTTAGTAATATATAATTTATATAAGCACTTACTATTCCTAAGCTAATCACAACACATACTTCTTAAGTGATTTTATAATGTAATTTGATAATACCATCTGAAGATAGGGGAAAAATACACACACCCCTGCACATTCATGCATACACATAAAGATTGTGTTTACAGAGAATGGGATAGATTGTAGTTACAGTTAAATATGAGACCAATGCTCTACAAAGTATTTTGCAATTTGTAGAGATATTGGAAGGAAATAGTCCTTGGAGAAGCAGGCTCCATGAATCCATTCATCTGTTGATGGACATCTGGGCTCTTTCCATGGTTTGCTCTTGTGGACACTGCTCTTATAAATATAGGGGTGCAGGTGCCCCTTTGAAACATTATTTTTGTATCCTTTGGGTAAATAGTTAGTAGTGCAATTGCTAGGTCATAATGTAGTTCTATCTTTAACCTTTTGAGGAATCTCCATACTCTTTGCCAAAATGGCTGCATGAGCTTGCATTCCACCAACAGTGTGTAAGGATTCTTCCTTCTCTGCATTCTTGCCAACATCTGTTGTATCCTGAGTTGTTAATTTTAGCCATCTGACACGTGTGAGGTGGTACCTCAGTGCAGTTTTGATTTGTATTTCCTTAATTATTAGTGATGTTGAGATTTTTTTCATGTGTCTAGTGGCCATTTGTATGTCTTCTGTGGAGAAATGTCTGTTCATGTCTTTGGCCCATTTCTTAACTGGATTTTTTGTGTTTTGGGTATTGAGTTTGAAGAGTTCTTTATAGATCTTGGATACTAGCCCTTTAATATGATGTGTCATTTGGAAATATCTTCTCCCATTCCATAAGATGGCTTTTAATTTTGTTGATTGTTCCCTTTGCTGTGCAGAAGCTTTTTATCTTGATGAAATACCAATTACCCCATCTCTCCATCCATCTTTTGTTTCCCTTGCCTTTAGAGACATGCTTGCAAGAATTTGCTTTGGCACAGGTCACAGAGGCTGCTGCCTGTGTTCTCCTCTAGGATTCTGATGGTTTTCTATTGACATTTAGGCCTTTCATCCATTTTGAGTTTATTTTTGTGTATGCTGTAAGAAAATGTTCCAGTTTCATTCTTTTGCATGTTGCGGCCCAATTTTCCCAATACCATTTGTTGAAAAGACTGTCTTTTTTTTCTACTGGATATTCTTTCCCGCTTTGTTGAAGATTGGTGACCATAGAATTGAGGGTCCCTTTCTGAGTTCTCTATTCTGTTCCATTGATCCATGTGTCTATTTTTGTACCAGTACCATATTGTCTTGATGATTGAAGCTTTTTAATACAGCTTGAATTCTGGAATTATGATGCCTCCAGCTTTGGTCTTCTTTTTCAACATTACTTTGGCTATTCAGAGTCTTTCCTGCTTCCATACAAATGTTAGAATTGTTTGTTCCAGCTCCGTGAAAAATGCTGATGTTATTTTGATGGAGATTACATTGAATGTGTAGATGCTTTGAGTAGGATATACATTTTAACAATATTTGTTCTTCCAATCCATAAGTACAGAATATTATTCTATTTCTTCATCTCTTTCTCAATTTCTTTCATAAGTGCCCTATAGTTTTCATAGCACACCTGTTTGGATAGGTTTATTCCTAGGTGTCTTACGGTCTTTGTTGCAGGAAGGAATAGAAAATGTGAACAGACTCATAACTGGAAAAGACATTGCATCAGTAATAAAAAAAAAAATCTCCCAACAAACGAGAATCTATGGCTGAATGGCCTCCTTGGGGAATTCTTCCAAAAATTTAAATAAATAATACCAGCCACTGGAAAACAATATGAAAGTTCCTCAAAAAGATAAAAATAGAAGTATCCTGAGACCCAACAATCTCACTATTAGATATTTATCCAAATGATACAAAAATAGTAATTTGAAGGGGTTCATGCACCCCAATATTTATAGCAGCAATGTCCACAATAACCGAACTATGGAAAGAGCCCAGATGTCCATCAACTGATGAATGGATAAAAAAGATGTGAGATACCTATCTATCTAATCTATCTATAATGGAATCAAAAAGAATGAATCAAAAAGCAATCAAAAAGAATGAAATCTTGCCACTTGTAAATGACATGGATGGAACTAGAGGTTATTATGGTGAGCAAAATAAGTCAGTCAGAGAAAGATAAATACCAGAATTTCACATATGATTTCATTCATATGTGGAATTTAAGAAACAAACAAACAAACAAACAAAAAAAAACAGATGACTATAGGTGAAGGGAAAGAAAAATAAAATAAGATAACACAAAGAGGGAGTCAAACCATAAGAAACTCTTGACTATAAGGAACAAACAAAGACCCCACTAAAAAGGAGAATTATAGACCAATATCTCTGATGAACATCGACACAAAAATTCTTAACAAAATACTACCTAATAGAATCCAACAATACATTAAAAGCATTATTCACCAGGACTAAATGGGATTTATTCCTGGGATACAGGGGTGTTTTAATATTCAAATATCAATCGATGTGATATACCACATTATACATGAAAGAGTAAGAACCATATGATCTTCTCAAAAGATGCAGAAAAAAAGCATTTGACAAAATACAGCATCCTTTCTTGATAAAAACCCTCAAGAATGTAGGATAGAAGGAACATACCTTAACGTCATAAAGCCCATATATGAAAGACCCTAGATAATATCATTCTCAATGGGGAAAATCTGAGAGCCTTTCCCCTAAGGTCAGGAACATGACAGGGTGTCCACTCTCACCACTGTTGTTTGACATAGGACCGGAAGTCCTAGCCTCAGTAATGAGACAACGACAAGAAATAAAAGGCATCCAAATTGACAAAGAAGAGGTCAAACTTTGACTCTGCAGAAAAGTCTTTCTTTTACAGGAAGGAGAAGGCAGGCCAGCAATGCCTTTGTGGATGAGGAGGCCAAATGTGTTGGGTAAGCAGGCAGCAGAATTTGGGCACTTTAACAGGGAATAATGTTTCCATGCTCAGCAGATTCTCAGTAAATCAATTAAGGAAGGATTTTGTGTATCTTAGCGCTTTAGTTCTTGCTCAAACATGTGGAAAAGCCAGTTTAGGTGTCTGGGGAAAAAGAAAAGCATGGCTAATGTTTGGTCAAGCCAAAGTTCAGTGGCTGAGTAATGGGCAATTGTGAGCATTTGGTCAAACTTTATTCTTAACTATAAGTGAGTCATTTATCTACCAAGCGAGGATATGAGATTCTTAAGCTTCTGATTTCACTCATGATTTCAATCCTTTTATATCTTTGGTCTGTATTTTGATACATTCCTTGCACTTGATTCTCTAGACCATTAATTTGATGCTTCACAGTGGCAATTCTCTCTACAATTCACCCACGGGATTGCTTGTCTGGGAAATCATGTTTTTCCATCCAGAAAGTATTATTGTACATTTTTTATGTGTTTACTCTTAAATACATGTGTGCGTGTGTGTGTGTGTGTGTGTGTGTTAAATTTAAGTAGACTGTCTCTTCCCATATTTATTCCACTCAACATGAAACTAATTTTTCTCTCTCTGGCTACTTGAGCCCTTTAGATATGTGGTACTTTCCCTGTGTTTATTCACTGAGCCCCAGTCTATTTGATGATATCCTTTTATTGGTGATAATCTCACATGGGATGGAAAAGTCTCAAACGGGCTTAACCTCAACACATCAGGAAGGCCACTGGTTGCCTGAGCCTTGTAGGAAATCACCTTATTCCCGTATCTCTTACTGTCCTGGCCTCTTTTATGAAATCAAGCTCCCAATATAGTGAGTCGATATTGAATACTGACTGACCTTCTCCCCGGGAGCCTATAGATTCCTGTGAGTCAGGCTAATTTTAGGAGCTCTCACTTCCTGTTCTCTGCCCTTGACCCACATTCTGTTCTCCATCACCCACCTAACCCCCAGGGGAGAGAGAGCTTGATAGCAATTTACACTCATTTGCCTTTAGACTCTAACACTCCTTTGACTGAAGAGAGTGATAGTGGATTGGAGTTGATCACGGAGAAGGAGCTTGCTGCATTGGGTGGTCAGAACACCATTCTTGTGCTTCATCAACCAACTTCAAATCTAATATAGAAAGTGACAGATCTGAAGAACAACTTAGAGAAAAAACATTTTTATATTTAAATATCAAAGTGGCAATGCTAGGAGAAATACCTGAGAGAGGGCCACAATGTGTATTTTTCCAATCGTGCAAAGAAGGATGCTTAAATACTAATATTTATTGTTTAATCTATTACCTTTGAGACAGATAATTTGGCTTTGATGGATTTGTATCTTTATGACATTTAAATTGGTAAAATTTTCAAAAAAAAATGGCCAGTTTTTACTTTACTGTCTGGAAATATCACAGTTTACTTTCTATATTAGTAGAATATTTGTGAATAGAGTATGTAGTTCTTTACAAATTAATTCTCAAAAAATACATCTGCTTGATTTAACTTACAGACCAACATACAGTAGAAGTTCATGAATGAGTTCAAGATGTTAGTCTGAGTTGCACAGAGCTGGTTGGCATGTAGGAAGAGAGTGGAGAAAGGATGTTAGTCTATATCTGCCTTTTTTTAAGATTTTATTTATTTATTTATTGAGAGAGAGAGAGAGGGGAGGGGGTAGAGACACAAGCAGGCTCCATGCAGGGAGCCCGATGTGGGACTCAATCCTGGGACTCCAGGATCACGCCCTGGGCCAAAGGCAGGCGCTAAACCGCTGAGCCACCTGGGCTGCCCCCTATATCTGCTTTGCCAGTACTTTCTATCCTTAAATAGTCTGACAAATTCAGCGTTCTACTCACTTCATACAAAGCCTTAGATTTGTGCTACTTCCAACCAACCACATAGAGCGATAAAGGCTTATAGGAACAACACAGAAAAATCTGGCTCCAAATACTGTCTAAAAGAAGAGCCATTGCCTTATCAGACATTGTTGCACATGAATGTAATATGTTAGGTTCAACCAAATGGAATGACCAATTTTGGAATCAGAAAACAATATTCTCAAAGGATCAACTTATAAAATAAAAATCATATGAAAAATCCGCTACTTTATTTTTTACTCATATCTCATCATCTCTTTTTATAGGTAGGTTAATCTATATACTTTCATAATCTAAATTATTCTCTCTCCCCAAGTAATGCAAACCTTTCATCTGTTTAATTCTTCTACAGAGTTATAATGAGCAAAAATATAAATTAAACCACAGTATCTCGTGTTTTCCTTTATCATAGTCCCATAACCCAGCCTCATTATATATGAACTACAGAGCTGCTAATGATCCTGAAGTTGAGTACAGAATGTGTAATATGTTCTCTAGCTTCATTTTTTTCCCCCTATTTAGCAGCCAGATTGCTAAAAACAATTAGTTCAGATTGCTCTTGTGGCCTAACCACTGCCTGCTGACCTCTCTGTGGGTTCTAGGAGGTGTTACAGGATTTTCGATTAATGCAGTTCCTCATAATAAAGTACTTGCTTCATAGTTATTGGTTTTTGGGGAGAAATCCAAGAACACTCTTCACCCTGTTATCTGTACCTTCTCACTTCATTCTGCTTGTTGCTTAAATATCTGGCGTCAGAGGTTCTCCTTTCTACCACGTATGAAACTGTAACACCAGCACGAGTATTTGCCTGAGTGTTATGCTGCTTTGCTTTTCTTTATAGCAAATGCATTTATTCCAAAGGAAACTTAAGTTCTATGAGGCCAGGAATCGTCTGCTATGGGATCTCCAGAAACAGCCCTGGCTCGCCACAGGGACTCAGTGACTAATACAGTGGCCCGTCGCTGCTTTCCTACTGCTGAAAGACACCCAGGTTCCAGGAGGACACATGTATGACAGTAGGACTGAGAGTCAAGGGTCAATGGAACTTAAATGGGAAGATACTCTGCTTCTTTTTATAAGGAAATAAGCTTTGAATGTACACCATGGCTTCATCAAAGAAGGGAAACTTGCTAGTCTCATACACTAGCCATCGGATTAATAGTATCATACTTTTATGTTAAACATCTTAAAAAAATAAACATCTTATTACACTGTCAGAAATATTTTTCACAATGGTAAAAATAATAGATTTTTTTTCCTTAGAGGTTATTTTAGTAGTTGTTCTCAATTCTCTAACACAGTAGGGTACTAACCTGCGTTTTTGACTGACCAAATTTTATTACGGTCATTATCTAAAACACAGTATTGCCATTCCCTAAGAAGAATTGATTATTTATCTGAATCTCGGATAGTGTCAATATTCCATAGTTAAAATGTTTTCGGTTGACAGGGAAGATCAATAATGTTACTGCTTTTTAAGAAATTAAGCAAACTGGTAAAGTTTGCCATTATTTTTAACAACCTACAGCTCCTTTATATACAAACTCAAGTTTCTCGGGGCACCCGGGTGGCTGAGTCAGTTAAGCCTCAGGCTCTTGATCTCAGCTCAGTTCTCGATCTCAGGGTCAGGAGTTCAAGCCCTGCACTGGGCTCCAAGCTGGGTATGGAGACTACTAAAGGAATTATTAAAAATTTAAAAAGTCAGGTTTCTTTGGGTCTATCTTGTTTGGCTCTATTTTAGAGCTATTGTTGGCCACTGAGCCATTCATTATAGAAAAACAACTAAGATGGTAAAAACTTAAAATGTGTTTTATAAAGAGAAGCTGAAGGAAATCAAGCCATTTAGTCTCTGATTCTATGATCTTTATACCATTAATATACCTGTTTGAGTTTTTTTTTTCAATAAAATATATGTTATACATAATGTAGTCTGTATACTGGATATATTTTGTTTTATTATTTATATCTCCAAAAATTTAAGAACAGAAATACAATACACAGTTTTCTTTTTAAACATGGTTACAATAGAGTATGTGTGTATGTGGGGAGGGATATCCTTCTCTGAAAAAGCCACTGTATTAATTTTATTTTTGTCAATTTGGAAAGCATCAAGACATCAGAATCACATGCAAAATCTTCGGATTAACAGGCTACCTCAGATTAAGAGAATGCCTCATGTTTAGGTTTTTAGGTACCAAATGCTCTGCTCAGTCATAGAAAATGACAATTACTTAAACCCCCAGGGTAAATGAATGCATTTTAATGTCTTACAGAGACTTTGTTCACTTTATGTCATGCTGTCTTCACATTGAGAGGAAGATTGAATTTGAAATCAGATGACTTGAAAACAATGCCCATTTTAATGCAATTAGGAGCTGTTTAGGTACAGCCCAGAACTTTATCTTTTGAAAACAAAGATTCGTAAAGTTGGTAGATGAATTTTCTTTTCTTATTTCAAATCATAAAAGGAAAGATCCAGACCACTGCTTATTTTGTTCTAATTATTGAGATATCTTGCATTTTCTTTTTTCTTTTTTTTTTTTTTTATTTTGTAGCAACAAACAGGTGGTTGCTTCTTACAGGTTATTATGAAATATTGTCAATTTGACTACATTTTGTTTCAACAAAGTGAATACCTTCATTTCAAAATATAATCATGTCGGTGTTCAGAACATATTTAACTAATAATTTGAACCATTAGAACCAAGTTAAAAATGAAACAACACCTTCTTCCCAAAAAGACTGCAACAAAGAGATCTAAAAAAAAAAAAAAATCTCTGCAGAAAGATGAAACAACATTAATACAAACATTTCATATGCATCCAGTCAATTGTAACATAAGCATTACTTCTATTGAAGTTTACTCCAGTGTCAGTTGAGAACCACACTCAAATATCTGGAGTGTGCGCATAATAGGTGTCTTAAAAACATCAAGACATGATATCTAAAACAAAGAGGGGAAAAAAAAAAACAAAAAAAAAATAAAAAAAATAAAACAAAGAGGGGAAATTATATATAAAAAGGAAATAAAATTGCTCAAAAGTATAATTCTTGGGGGTTATTTACCATGGAAACAAATGGATCTATACACCACAGTAGTCCTTGGACCATATGCTAGCCAATAAAAAAAAGCAATTAATTTTATGATGATTCCTTTGAGACATTAATGAGTGTTAAATTATTTTAAGGTATCACAGATATGAAGGAAAAATACATATATAACATTTTTCTATTTCTTTCATTTTAATTACACATACAATACATAACTATTTTTTAAATAGACCCGTGAAGGTATGTTAAGGGAATTAACATCCTTTCACCAGCCAAATCCACTCCTTCCATCATGAGGTGAACAAGTGTTAGGAGCCTGATATATTTGGTTTTCCAACTTACTTTATTCTCATGCAACATATATATTTACATAAAAATTCTTGTTATTAATGAGAGCCTGCTATGTACACTATACAGACCCATAAATATTATTACTATGCACCTCTTACTAATTTTTTAATCCTTTATTGCATTGCAAGTATTTTCTCACTACTCTATTTTGATTTCAGAGTTCTTAATTTGGGTCCCTTAAGAAATGTCTCTCATAAAAAACAATGCCCTGGATGTCTTCCAATGTATATACTTTTGCATTTTGAATCTTTAAGCTATCCACAATTCCTTCATGTGAGACAGGATTCTGGCAATAGATCATGTTTCCTCAACTGAATTAAATGAAATATATTATTTAATCCATGTTTATGTCTGTATTTTCTAAGTTCTCTATATTTTTTGTTCTTTCTGTTACTCATTTCTATTATAATTTTGTTATGTTTTATGTACTTTGTATGATTTTAGTTCTTTCAAATTTGTTGTAATCTGTTTTATGGCTCAGAACATGTTTCATATGCACTTAAAAAGGAATTGGTATTTTGTTATTATTTGTTGGAGTGTTTTATCAGTATAAATCATTTCAAGTTTGTTGATGATGTCGTTCAGATTTTCTTTTCTTTTTTTTTTTTTAATTTTTATTTATTTATGATAGTCACACAGAGAGAAAGAGAGTCAGAGACACAGGCAGAGGGAGAAGCAGGCTCCATGCACCGGGAGCCCGATGTGGGACTCGATCCCTGGTCTCTAGGATCGCGCCCTGGGCCAAAGGCAGGCGCCAAACCGCTGCGCCACCCAGGGATCCCAAGATTTTCTAATACCCATACTGTGTTTCTCCCTACCTATTCTATTGATCATTTACAGAGTAGTGTTGAGGTCTCCAGATAAAATTGGGAATTTGTCTATTCCTCCAGTCAGTTCTGTTAGTTTTTTTTTTTTTCTCATGAATTTGAAATTTAATTTTATATACAGATACTTTCAGGTTGTTATATATATTCATTATGTAATGCCTTTTTCTATTGTGGTAACATTCCTTATTTTTAAATCTAAAATATTAGTATTGTCAGTCTGGCTTTTTTCCATCAGTGTTTGCCTGGTGTACATTTCCAGCCTACTAATGTCAACCTCCTATGCCATTTTATTTAAAATGGTCTGCTTGAAAACAAACAAAAAATAATAATAATAAATAAATAAAATGGTCTGCTTGAAAACAATATATAGTTAGAGTGTGTGTGCATATGTGTGTGTATTTTAATACATTTTATTTTAATTGATATGCTTAGATCATTTATTTTTAACATAATTAATGATATAGTTTCATTATAATATACTTTCTTGCTAGGTGTTTTCTCTTTTCTATCTCTTCTTTGCCCATTTTACCTTCTTAAGATGCTTTATTTTGGACCAAGTAAGTATTTTTTATGATGTCATTTTATTTCTATTTTTGGTTTATTGTTTTTATCTCCTCTTGAAAGTTTTTTAATGGTTACACTTGGATTTACAAGATACAAATCTAATTTGTCACAGTCTACCTCCAAATAATACTTTGCCATTTTACATATATTAGAAGTACTTATGATTCTCAATTTATCCCATCTTTTGTGCTATTTTGACATATGTTTTGCTTTAATGTAGGCTACAAACACTTACTGCTAATAACTTTAGATTAGACACGCCATAGTCTTTTATGTATTCTTATTGAAGTATAATTAACATATCATACTATATTAGTTTTAAGACTGTATTGATTCAAAAATTCTGTACATAATTCAGATCTCACTATGATAAGTGCTGTCACCATCTGTCACCATACAACATTGCAGTAGGATTGACTATATTCTCTCTGTTGTCCTGTTCATCTCTGTGACTTATTTATTCTATAACTGGAATTTGTCCCTCTTCCTGCCCTTTATCTATTTCACCCATCTGCCCACCCACCTCTCCTTTGGCAACCATCAGCTTATTCTCTGTACTTAAGAGTCTGTATTTTATTTTATTTGTTTGTTTCTCAGTATGGAGGTTCCTCAAAAAATTAAAAACAGAAACACCATATGATCTAGTAATTCTACTGCTGGGTATTTACATATAGAAAACAAAACACTAATTTGAAAAGATACATGTGCTCCTATGTTTATTGCGACATTATTTACAACAGCTACGAGTTGGAAGCAATTCAGTGTCCATGGATGGATGAAAGCATAAAGATGTAGGGTATATACACACAGTGGAATTTGGCTCAAATTTTAAGAAGAATGAGATCTTGACATTTGTGATGACACAGATGGGTCTAGAGGGTATTATGCTAAGTCAAAGAACTCAGACAGAGAAAGGCAAATACTGTATGGTTTTATTTATATGTGGAATCTAAGAAACAAAACAAATGAACATAAACATTCAATTATCTTTTAAAGCTTTTGAAATAAAAAATATGAATTTCACATGCATCCTCAGCTATGCTACTATCAGAATTAGTCAGGGTTTTTTGATTTCTTGGTTTCTAATAATCCAAGTTTCTTCCTAATGTCATATGCATTCTACCTCAAAAACTTATTTCTTAAGATTTCTTAGAGTTCGCATCTGCTTTAAATGATTTTTCTCCCATTTTTATTTGTTCAAAGGTATTTCTCGTTCCTTTGTCAAAGATCCTTTCTCTGGGTAAAGAATACTTGGTCCCGAGCTCTGTTTTTCTTGCAGCACGATGCAGAGGTCTTTCCACTTGATTCTGGCTTGTATGGTTTCAGCTTAGTAGTCTGCTACCAATCTCTTTCCTTTGTTCCCCTACAGGAAAATGCATTTGCTTCTAGCTGCTTTAAAAGTTTTTCTCCTTATTAATTGGTCTTGAGCAGTTTGATTCTGATATGTGTAGGTTTTTGCATTTCTTTGTTTGGCTGGTACTTACCCTGTTTGGAGTTCTTTAAGATTCTTAACTGTGTGATTTAACGTATTTCATTGATTTTGGAAAATTCTCCATTAAGCCTTGAAATATTTCTTCTACCCTATTTCCTCTCTCTTCTACAATTTCAATCACTTTTCTGTTGGACCTAGAAAAATGCTACAAAATCCTGCAACCAATAATTTAAAATTCACAATTTTCAGATCCAGCTAAAATTTACCAGGCATGAAAAGAGTGCAAAAGATATGGTTCATAATCTGGAGAAATCATAATCTTGGAAATATATCCAGAAATTACAATGATGATGGGATTAGTATATAAGGATTGCAAAAATAAGAGTTATTTTAATATTTTATTATTAATGTTTTAATAACTATTATTAATATCGTTATTATGCACAATAGTATAAAGGTAAATAGGAATCTCAATTACAAGAGAGAGTATGAATAAAACATGCAAATAGGATATCTAGAGATGAGGGACGACTGGGTGGCTCAGTGGTTGTGTGCTTCCCTTCGGCCCAGGGCGTGGTCATGGAGTCCTGGGATCGAGTCCCACGTTGGGCTCCCTGCATGGAGCCTGCTTCTCCCTCTGCCTGTGTCTCTGCCTCTCACTCTGTGTCTCTCATGAATAAATAAAATCTTTAAAAAAAAGAATGTCTAGAGATGAAACACAAAACAAATAAAATAAAAACATGCTGAGTGAGAGTGAAAGCACCTGAAGAGAACAGGAAAAGGAGAAAGGGAAAAACCAACCAACCAACCATGGACCTGAAGATATATGATAGAAACTATCCAAATGAAGCACAGAAGAAAACAGAAACTAAAAAAAAAAAAAAAAAAAAAGGTCTTTGTCTTAGTGATCTGTGGGATAATGTCAAGGGCATTAACATAGGAGTAATTAAGTCTCAAAAAGATACTAAAAATGTAAGGGATCAGAAGAAAATTATATGAAGAAATAATAACTAAAAGTTAGCTGAATTTTATTAATATTTTAAACCTACACATTCAAAAATACAATAAACATCAAGCAACAGAAACAAAGAAAACCAAAGTATGCCATAAGTATATTGCTAAAAGTCAGTCTTGAAAAGCAAATCTTAAAAGCAACCTGAAAAAAGAAAAAAAGGAAAAAAAAAATGTTTGGAGAAGCAAAGGTCAGCAGGTTGGCTAACTTCTCCTCAGGCACCATGAAGGCCACAATACAGTAGAACATTTGAGTGTTCGAAGAAAAAAAAAGTCTCTGGCAGAAGTGTCTTTCAAAAGTTAAGCCAAAAAACCCAAAAGTTTACATTAATCCAAAGTTGAGAGATGCTAAAGGAATTTCTTGACACAAAGGTTAATACCACTCAGAAATTCGAATCTACATTTAGGAATGTAGGAAGCCCGAAATACTTAACATGGGGGTAAACACTAGCGACCCAATAGGAAATCTGGTTTGGGTTCTGCTTCTGGTTCCTGACTCGGAGCTCCTAGACTCTTGTAAGATTTCCTGGGGGATGAGGATGATGGGAGCGTCTTAAGTAGAGGGCCTAAGTCCCTTGGGCCATCCTGGGTAATACGAACACCTTTTGTTCTAATGTGACACTTGGTGGGCTGCTGGAGAACCTCAGGATGATGTTCTTCAGTATTTACCATAAATACTAAGCCGGTCGTGATTAGAATTTTGGCACTTTTAGTCCCGCTCTCTGTCATCTTGGGGCAGAAAGAAACCCTGAAGATTGAGTTAATTGATCATGCCTACTTTTTTTTTTAATATTTTATTTACTTATTTGACACAGAGAGAAAGAAAGAGAGGAAGCACAAGCAGGGTAGAGAGCACAGGAGAGGGAGAAGCAGACTCTGTGGAGCAGGGAGCCCAAGGCGGGGCTCCATCCAAGGACCCCGGGATCATGACCTGAGCCAAACGCAGGCATTTAACCAACTGAGCCACGCAGGCGCCCCTGATCATGCCTACTTGACAAAGCCTCTATAAACACCCCTAAGCTGAGGGGTTCGGAGAGCTTCAGAGTTGGTGCATGTACCCATGTGCTGACAGGACAGTGCACCCCAGCTCCATGGGAGCAGAAGCTCCTGTGCCTGGGGCCCTTCCATATTTCACCCTATGTACCTCTTCATCTGGCTCTTTATTTGTCTTCTTTATAATTTCCTTTGTAATAAACTAGTGAACATAAGTAACGTGTTTTCCTACGTTCTGTGAGCTGTCGTAAAAAATTATGGAACCTGAGGAAAGGATCCTGGGAACCTCTAATCCGTAGCCTAGTCGTCAGAAGTATGAATACGCTGGGAACCCACTACTTACTATTGGGGTCTGGCCTGAGGGTGCACTCTGTGGGACAGAGCCCTTAACATGTTGGATCTACACTCACTGAGTAGATAATGTCAGACTGAATTAAATTATACGGCACCCGACTGGAATCCACAGAGTATTGGAGGATTGCTTTGTGTGGAAAACTCGCCTATTTTGTGTCAGAAGTGTCATGGCGTGGAGAAGACATTTTCCTTTAAAATAATAGAGATTTTTCTTTCTCACTTTTTAATCACTTAGAAAACCTAATACATTGTTCAGAGCGAACATTATAAAAATGTACAGTGGAGCTTACAACACATGAAGACTCAAAATGGGTAGCACTAATAGCAAAATATGTGAGAAGGTGAAAAATGACTTACGGATACTCTGACAATGTCTTACCACCTACGTGAAGTGGCAAAATGTTATTTGAAGGTAGATGGTGGTAAGTTAGTGATGTATACCATAAGCCCCAGGGCAACCAACAGCAACAAAAAAATATAGTTCATAAACTACGTTAGTTTTCTGTTTTGAATATAACAGATTACTGCAAAATTTAGTAGCTTAAGCAATACAGATTTATTCGTTGATAGTTCTGTAAGTCAAAAAGTCCAACACAGGGCTCCTTGCACTAAAATCAGGGCTACCTAAAGGGCTACATGCCTTGCTGGACGCCCCAGGAGAGGTTCCATTTCTATAATGAGTTGGGTTGTTGTCAAAATTCAGCTCCTTGGGGCGCCTGGTGGCTCAGTCCGTTAAGCATCTGACTCTTGATTTTGGCTCAGGTCACAGACTCAGGGTTGTATTGCTCTAAAAATTCAAGATAAGACAGCAAACAATTTTCTTCCCAATTAACTTCATCTTATACTTGTAGCGTCAACTAAACTGAATCATACTGAAAGTATATGTTTAATTTAGAAGATTAAAATGATTTTATGTCTACTCCTTTTCTGTTACTTAGGATTCGAATGACCCTTATAACACGGTTTTGTGTATAAATGTACTTTTCAAATAGCATGAACTCACTGTATTTTTAGATCTTGAAGGTAACATAGAGATCATGTTTTTAAAATCCTCTTATTATCTAGATGTGGACACCGCAGCCTTAACTTAACCTTAACTTAACCAAGCGAGGTAGTGCCAGGACCTGAATACAAGTCAACATTCTGGATCTAAAACAATATTAGACTTCATCAAACTGATCATTCACCAGACATGCACTCTGTAGGAATTTCATTTCTTTTTAACATAAAAGGTAAACTCTTAGTTCTATTGTGTTTAAAATTTATTCAGTATCTCTCCACATTATATTTTCAGAAATCCTATTTTATGTTGATATTTGTGTTACAGAGTAAGTTCTCAAAGCAGAGCCACAAAATTTTTTGAGAGGTTAAGGCTACTTTTCTTCCCATTTTGAAAAAATACGAAGGATTAAGGTGTTGAAATTGACAAGGATGTTTATGTGTAAGAATTTCATTTGTAAATGGTCAACCTACTCTTCAACCCCTGCTGTTGAGGATTAAATTGTTTGACTATTCAGTTTTCAGAAAGTGTCCACAGCTCTAAACACATCCTCTTTTTCACACCAGTTAACTGAGTTATTATTTTACTTTCACTTGTAATGAGTGGGAGAAGAGCAACTAAAACAGCAACTGGTCTACCAAAATACCTGTCAAAGGTGGGTTAACTTAACAAAGATGAATAGTTTAACGTAAATTTTTAAATTATGCTTGAAAACACTGACATTGCATCTAATGCTATTTAGGACAAGGAGCTTTTGTGGGGCCTATGGCTTATCCAGAGACTCCCACACTCCGATAAGTCATACGTTGGGTGCAAATCCGGTGCTGTCATCCCGCTATACCTAGTGCACCTTGCTATCTCCCTTTATAGCATATTTGTAATTGTAAACATCGCCTCGAGGGAAGCAGAAGACCGAGTACCTGTATAAATTACATGATGGTTACTCTCTGGATATGCATTACTGGTGAAATACCACAATCACTGTGGCTCCACGAAGACACAGAGCATTAAGGACTCTATTATGTATTATGCGTTCATTTCACTTTTGTTAAAATTTTACTTTTTGCCAAATTTATTTTTTTTAAGATTTTATTTATTTATTCATGAGAGACACACAGAGAGAGAGAGAGAGAGAGAGAGGCAGAGACACAGGCAGAGGGAGAAGCAGGCTCCATGCAGGCAGCCTGATGTGGGACTCAATCTCGGGACTCCAGGATCACACCCTGGGCCGAAGGCAGGTGCTAAACCGCTAAGCCATCCAGGGATCCCCTGCAAAATTTATTTGAGTGAAAATAAATTTCATTTCTTTATTAATAGGCCTTTATTATTCAGTAAATGCCTATATACACCTAAAAAAGCATCCATTATGACTCCCTATTTGTCAAGAAACCTTTGAACACTGGAAAGAATGGAGATATATCTAATATATCTACAATAAATGCCATTGAATGAATGACTAATTAGTACTAGCTGCCTTATATTAATCTATTTATATTAATTATCCTCACAACCATCCTGAAGTTAGGTATTACCATCCCTACTTTGAAATGAATTACCCACGATGAGTTTAAAGCCTTATTTATGATTGTTGAGTAGGTGCTCTTACAGGAACCAACTATTACGTTCCGTTGTATTGCTTGCTGCTGATTGTGACTTTCAAATTTAGCTAATTATTTTCTATCTTTGCCTTTAGGATTTGATACCAGTATTTTGCCAATTTGCAAGGATTCACTTGGCTGGATGTTTAATAGACTGGATACAAACTATGACCTGCTCCTGGACCAGTCAGAGCTCGGAAGCATTTACCTTGATAAGAATGAACAGTGTACCAAGGCATTCTTCAATTCTTGTGACACATACAAGGACAGCTTGATTTCTAACAATGAATGGTGCTACTGCTTCCAGAGACAGCAAGGTAAAAGACGAGACACCGACCGATGCAGATAGTTGACCTGCATGTCAAATTTTATCTTTTCTTCATGATTTAAAAAAAAAAAAAAAGTTCATTTCACCCCATACATCTTGGTAGATATTTTTCTCATCAAAGTGTTTAATAAAAGAGCAAATAAGCAGCATGTTAAACAATATAACTCTGCTAGGGATACAAAACATGCTAAACAAGATGAAAAATAGCAATTAATATTTCATATTAATGCACTTCATTATAGTTTCCATTATGGAACACCAAGAAGCACACAGAGATAGGAAAACATAGATATTAAAAGTAATCATTAAAATTAATTTGCTATCTGCTTTGCCCATGGTATAAAATAAATGGTGTTTTTTTTATCACTATGCTGTGGAATTTTAATGTTCTATTTTGTGATCTTATTAAATGAGCTGAATGAACCGCCGCATTCACCATAAAGTTATTTTTACTCATTTGATTTTAAAATGACTTAGCCGTTCAAACTTTCAAAAATAACTTAGCTTTGTAAAAATTCACTAGCAGAGTATTTTGATGCTCCGGAAGAGGCAAGGTAACTGGAACACCACCTTATGTGAGAACTTTTACTATCTTGATTCTTTTCCACATATTAGGAATAGTTTAGTAATTAGGGATGAAATGATTATCCATAAACTGATTGGTATTGAGTCAACAGCAGAATTTGTAGTTTAACTACTTATAAATAACTTTAAACAAGGTTTAAGAGTTAGATTTTCCTTATTAAAATACTTTGAAATCGTACCCCCCACATACACACGCACACTGTTGATTTTACTATTGCATATGTGTTTACTAGGTAACTGCTACTGCTAAAAAGCTGCATGCTAGTTTTAGTGACTAGGGTACATTTAAAACATTTAAAGAATAGGGAAGCAAATCCTGATAAACCACTATAAAAAGATATGTGGTCTTTTAATGATATTTTTCCAGTTATTTTTTAAATGTTATGATGGCATGGTTAGTGTTTATCCATGAACGTTTAAAAATATTATGAAAAATTCTGGAAGTTTCTTCCACAGAAATAAATACTTTCATCTTGAAAGATTTCTGGACTTTGCAGTAATATTTGCAGGACTGATTAAAGGTCCTCAAAGAAAAATTTTGCTTTATATACTTTTCATTTATTAATCAATATTCACCCAGAGTGTTAAAGTCTTTATGGTCAAATGAAGATCTTCTCTGAAATAATTTAATACAGAGTAGAAATCATTTAATAAATGGTACCTGAGCAGGCAAAAAAAAATTATACATCTTCCCCAAAGATTAGGAGAACTTGGCCAATTCTGTTTATTACTTTAATATGCTAGAAAATGTTACAAAACCATTATTAAGGTAACTGACAATAAGAATAATAGTAAGAATGGGCTTATTAAGCAATTTCATGAAAAAGAATAATCATTTATTTAAAAACATGTTTTCAAGAGTTTCACCTTATAAAAGAATGTTTTCTTTATTATGTATTCAATAAAACAGCAAATTCTTTTGTTGTAATTGGAGTGATCTATATTTGACTATATGTTAGAGTTATATGTATAATATATAAACACATAATATATAAATAATATATCTTTGCCAGTGATTTTAAATAGTTGAAATCTTAATTAAGCACTCCAAGTACACCTAACTTCAAGGCCAGACAGCTGCCTTATAAATAGTAGGAAAAATATCTCAAAGTCAAATATTATGTGTAGATAAACAGCTGAATCTGCCATGATTTCTCTTGAAATCTTTTTTTTTTTTTTTTTTTTTGAGAGAGAGAGAGAAAGCATGAGTGGAGCGAGGGGCAGAAGGAAGGGGGGAAGAGAATCGTAGGCAGGTCCCTCTCCTAGAGCAGAGCTGGGCACCAACCAGGCCTCCATCCCACAACTCTGAGATCATGACCTGAGCTGAAATCCTGCTGAGCCATCCAGGCGCCCTTCTCCTGAAACCCTAGAATGTTCCCCTCTACACACAGCTGTAGGTCTTGTACGCGTGTTTATTCCGTGAGGTTTCTAACCAGGAGTCAGATTCAAACATACTTGAATTTTCAGGCAATGTCATAGCAAACATATGGAAATATTACTTTTACTCTGCAAAAACTAGCCCATAGCAGTTCGGAAAAAAATGCTTTCAATATACTATTGAAACTTCAGCACAATTTTTTTCCTCTATGTTCTAGATATTATTTTTAAAGGGCAGCAAATTTTTAAATGTCTCTTCTCTAAGCCTGTGTTATATAACTTGTTTTACTTTGCAAAAACTAGCTCAGAGCAGTTAGGAAAAAAATGCTTTCAATGCTTTCAATATGATATTGAAACTTCAGCACAATTTTTCCCTCTAGGTTCTAAATATTATATTTAAAGGGCAGTACATTTTTAAATGTCTATTGTATGCTATCCATACCTTGATTCCTATTCCTTTAAAACTTAGTATAAGAGACCCACATTATTATTAGGTAAAACGAAGAGATAAATTGGATCAATTTCAAAATGATGTAGAAAAATAAGCTAATTATTTATACTTTTCAAGGAAATTACTTTTTCTTCTTTTGAAAGATCAGATTATTTTTGATGTCTAGAAATTAAAAAAAAAATCCAAAGTGCAAAAAATAATTCAACATATAACTATGTACCCATCACCCAGAAATAATTTTGTCATATTAGCATCAGGATTTTTCAAATAAAATTTTAAAAGCATTATGAAGTTGAAGTCTCTTTTTCATTCCATCCTCAATCCAGCCTCCTCTCTCACTCTGCTCGGGTAGGCACCATCAAATCTAGTTTCCAATCCGCTATTTGTACATTTACATCACCATATATGTTTTCATGAATGATACGTACTGTTGTGTTTATTATAAAATATGGATAGGGTGTCATACTGCTTGTGCCATTTTGCAACTTGCTTTTCTCCCCCAAACGTCATTTTTTAATTAAGTTTTTTCTATTTTAATGTCAGTAGAGTTCACATACAGTGTTATATTAGCATTAGGCGTACAATAGATTGACTCAACAATTCTGTGCACTACCCAATGCTCATCTTTAATCCTCTGGCCCTATTTCCCCATCTTTCCACCCATCTCCCCACTGGTAATGCTGTTTGTTCTCTGCAGTTAAGAGTCTGTTTCTTAGTATGTCTCTCTCTCTCTCTTTCAAAAAAAATTACTTTTTCTTCAGATTTCAGATTTCCAAAGGAAAAATATGTGTTGGCCTTATATGTATTAAATTATAAAATATATGCTAAACACTTTATCTCATTTCCTCATTACACTTTGTTACTTACATGCAAATTAATGCCTGAATATTGTAAGATTAGTGTAATAGTTTTTAAATTATTTGAATAGGTTACATCATGCCTTTACCCTACAAAGTTGTAGTATGGGAAAATAGGTACTGGTTTATTGGTTTGTTGTTTCAATAATTTATGATGCATTTTTATATAGCAAGTTTGTAGAAAATGAGCTAAAATACACTGAGTTGTTGAATATTGTAAATTAGAAAGTATATTTATTATATAAGAATATATATAATTTTCTATATATGATAACACAAGCCAAGTTATATTGTTTCGATTTAGCATTTTATATTTCTCTGAAAATATTCTCCTTTAAGCCATTGAGTTTGAAAAAAGACATGCTTATTTCCAAATTTAAGTTTATTTTTTAAAAGATAGCCTATCGGAAATTATTGTATATTATGTCTTATTTCCACACTGCATACACACTTGAAGTATCCGAATGAAACTAAAAAGAACAAAGCTGGTCAGCATTATTCAGTATCAAAATTGAGAATAGTATGTCTGATATAACTTGAAAGAGTATTGACTTTTTTTTATAGATTACTTTTTTTAATATAAAGCTATTTCTCCGTATCATAGAGACTGTTTTAAATGAGGGAAAAACATAATCTGTTCATTGTTTGGGCACTGGTCCATCATTTGGATTTACATTGCTGAGTTGACTGACCCTTTAAAAGTAAATGATAAGAACCATTATCCATCATACAAATATTTCATATCGTTTACTTTTTTTTTCCATCCACTTCTATCTCTCTGCAGAAAATCAAGATGACCTAGTATCAGTAATTAGGAAAGTGTCTCTCTCTCTGTCTCTTTCTCTGTGTATACAGAAAGACACGCATATATGTATCTATAGGTAGGTACTGCATAAAAGGAACTGATATGTGGTATGTGTCTTTTTAAGCCAGGTAAAGGCCAACTTAAAATTGGTAACATAGAAATCATACTTTTTTTGTTCAATTATAATCCTTGAAGTAACATTTTTAATGTCATTGCAGACCCACCTTGCCAGACGGAGCTCAGCAATATTCAGAAGCGGCAAGGGGTGAAGAAGCTCCTAGGTGAGTAATAGATCATTCTTCTGAAGCCTTTATTGCTTACATAAATAACCCCAGGGAAACAGCAACATAAAATCAATATTAATCCAACAAAGATAGACTACACTAAATTTCAGTGACAAAATTTATGAAGTTTTTGAAGGCCATTAAACTTACTTTTATTATCTTACCTATTGAAAGATATTATGTCTGTTTTATTACCCTAATATAATGTTCATTTTGAAAGTTATTAAGTGAAAAGGAGATTTAAACAGTGCTAAAGTTAAAGTATCAGCAAAAACTTTAATTCTAATTCTATTGTTAACAATTCAAGAATAATAGCATATATATATATATATATATATATATAGAGAGAGAGAGAGAGAGAGAGAGAGAGAGAGAGAGAGATGGGTGAGCATGTCCTCAGTACATCGGGGAAGTTTGAATAGACTTTCAAATTTTTTTTTTACTTTTTTTTACTTTTTACTAATTTACTTTTAGCAAGTAAATATATATACTAGATAGTTGATAGACAACAAATTTCACTCGAAGCCTTAAAATATTAGAGTAACCAAGAGATTATTAAGCTATTATGTATAATTATTTTGTTTATTCTTCTAAACACACAATTTTCAAATAAACTCTTTTTCAAATAATTTTAAAGAAATTTTACGAAGATTAGTTTGCATACGTAGTTTGCATACATACATCCTTTCCTAAGCCTCCTCCAAAGTACCCACCTACCATGTATCAAATAGCCATTATCTTTCATTCTAAGAATGTTAATTCTGAGGAATTAACATTGCTCTATTTCTATTAATTAAGACTTACACTTTATTTGGATTTCACCAGTTTTTCCACTGATATCTTTTTTTCTATTTTAGATCCAACACAGAATACCACATACATGGTGTTTTTTGTTTTGTTGTTTCCCCATATATATGAATGCCCTTGAGTATTTAATGGCACATAATTCTATAATGTCTGACTCTCACTGAAGTGTTATGACATGCTTCCTTTATCATCACAACGTTGTGTGTTTAGAGGAGCTTTTTATATTACTTGAAAAATCCGTAGTTCAAAATGAAAGGGCTAATTGTTTTGTAATAAAGCATTTTTAGATGTGAGGAATTACCAATGAAGAATCTACAATGAGTCGTGTTTATTCATCTCTGTTACAAAATGCATATCCTAACACAGCCCCAAAGGGACATAATACATCCAGGCACAGGTGGCTTTGTTTCCACCAAGTAAAGCTCATCCATGTACAATGGGAAAAGCCAATGAAATTCAGTTGAAAAATAGTTTAGATTTGATCAAGGATTAAAATTCTGGATTTGATGATAAAGTTAAAAAAAATGAAAATGTATTTAGTGGCCATTAGAGAGGAGTCACTTTTATGCTTTTTATATAATAAACATGGAAGCCATTATTAGAGACTCCTGAATGCTAAAATATAAAATATTTCTTTTAATTTGGGCAGGATAATGACACTTATCTGAAAATTAACCAGTTGTTATATAGAAATAAAGTGCCACCTGTCCCCCTTTGCGGAGTCAGTCTTGGTTGATGTCGGTAGTTCTGGTAGGATCTTTAATGATGCTCGCTTTCATTTTCAAAGGATACTGCCATAAAGGATAAATTAAATGGTCACCCTAACTCTGCATCATAACAGTTTTATGTCAAATATATTCAAATTATGTTCGCTTTTTTAGAGGTAGAGATAAGAATGTTGATATTGTTTTAATTTTTGCTGCCCTTACATCCACAGAAGGCGTTCTCAAGCTTTCTGTATTGGTCATATTCTATCTTATTTCATTGAAAGGCCAAACCTTTCAAATGATTTACAATTTTAAAACTAATTATTTATGTATCCGAATTTTGAAACTTTTTAAAGAGATAACCCTAGGATTCCATATGGTTATGAGGTGAAATGGGTTGAGATAATTTCATATTTTATCAATTTATTTTGCAAGTTTTATTTTTCTTTCACTAGATAACTAGAGTGTGTCTGGTCACTGAGGGGGAAAAAATGGTCAGGAAAGACAAAATTTTCTACTGTCCTAAACCATACATTGTTGTGTTGATATAAACATTGAAGAAAATGAATTCACTTCTAAATTATGAATTAAACATTTATCATTAGCAATGTGCCAGGTACTGTTAGATTTTAGAGATGTGAAAATAAATGTCTTTTTTTTTTAAGATTTTATTTATTTATTCATGAGATACAGAGGGAGAGAGGCAGAGACACAGGCAGCGGGAGAAGCAGGCTCCATGCAGGGAGCCCGACGTTGGACTCGATCCCAGGACCCCGGGGTTATCCCCTGGGCCGAAGGCAGACGCTTAATTGCTGAGTCACCCAGAGATCCCAATGTCTGTCTTTCCCACTAGACTTACTTTAAGAGTTGCTAATATAACAATCAAAACTAAGGGAACCCAAAATTCCCAATATAGAGGATATCATCACCGTGTAGTGGTGAAAGGAGCAATAATAAAGCACACACACACACACACACACACACAGGACCTAAGAAGTGTATCAGAAATCCTCCAGCTTAAGAGAAGCCTTCCTATTCCGGGTCATATTTATGCCAAGTCTTATAATGTAAGAAGGAGGGAAGGAGGAGAGATTCCAGATGAGAAAAAGATCAAAGCAGAGATGAAGCAATATTGAATTTTGGGAAAATAGCCTGGGGTGAATGGAAAGAGCTTGGAATACATGAATGAAAATTTGGGGAAATGAAAATAGAAGGTTGGCAGCGATGGCAGTATGGGGTCAGGTGTCTGAGCGGCCTGGATGATTTGACGCACGCGGCATTGACCGGGTTCTGATTCTGTATTCCACCTCCAAGAACAGTACCCCCTGCAGAATGAGAAAGAGAAATGGTAAATTTGCTTAACCAAAGGGACCCAGTGGCCTGCTCCGTGACAGCAGTGACCTTACCTATTTTGTTCAGCATGAATCGCTGGTTCACAACCTGGAGTGGGAAGGCCACGTGTGTATGTGTGGGTGAATTCACGCTTACTCAGCGACCATGGAAAGGAGCCCAGCTTATTTATAATGTGTGCATGTGCCCCTCCCAGGCCAGTACGTCCCCCTGTGTGATGAAGACGGTTACTACAAACCAACGCAGTGCCACGGCAGCCTGGGGCAGTGCTGGTGTGTCGACAGATACGGAAATGAAGTAATGGGGTCGAGGACAAGCGGAGTTGCAGACTGCGGTAGGAAGGGTTATTTGTTTAATGATTTCTCAAAGCACAGGAAAGGTTCTAGAGAGTCTCATTCATTGGTTCAAGCATTTAATGAGGACATACTCCTCCCTAAGAACATAGGATACATGGGGGGGGGGGGGAGTGACAAAAAGGAGTCACTTCTGGCCCATGAAAAACCAGCATCAATAATAAATGGAATGGCCTAGCTCAGGCACTTTAAGGTGGGCCCTTTTCACTCCTGCAGATGCAGGAAGGGTGTTGAGTGGCCCTTGCTTTCCTCTCACCTCGCACATGAGGCAGGCCCTGATGCTCTCTAGTCCGGGCCAGGGGACCCTCCAGAGGTCCCTATACCTTTGGAGAAATTGACTTCCGGAGTAGGTAGGCTCACTCACAGGAGAAAAGCTGAGCTTTTTAAAGTAAAAGTCCATAAATTGCAACTATCTGGGCATATGGCTTTATGTCTGGGTGGGAAAATACAGTTTAAATGTTAGGAGGGTAATTATAATTAATATTTTAATTCTTTTTATGAACATGATCTTTATGTACAGGCTTAACAAATAATATTCCAGTTCAATTGAGCATCATATACTTGTATTTTAAAGCTTTAAATGTGGTGTCTTTTTTATTTCATAAAATACTTTTTTCGGGATGGAAATTTCAAGTGAGTATTTGTATGTGTTCGATGGTGGTTTTTGTGACAAAAGCCATTTAACACACACACGAATACAACATGCACACTCGTACTCATGCACACACATATGTAGTAAGGATTAATGGACCCTGTCTCAACTAACATACATGAGGAAAAATAAAAATAAAGTACTTGCATTTTAGATAATTTTTCATATATATATTTTTAAGATCTTATTTATTTATTCATGAGAGACACAGAGAGAGGCAGAGACACAGGCAGAGGGAGAAGCAGGCTCCGTGAAGGGAGCCTGATGTTGGACTCGATCCTGGATCCTAGATCCTGAGATCGCACCCAGGGCTGGAGGCAGATGCTCAACTGCTGAGACACCGCTACTGGGTCCTATCTAAGGGGCCTTAGAAAATGTTTAGTGTCTCTTTTATGCAGTTTTTTAAAAAGATTTTTTGATTCATTTTTTATTTTTTAAAGATTTATTTATTCATGAGAGACAGGGAGAGAGAGAGGCAGAGACACAGGCAGAGGGAGAGGGAGAAGCAGGCTCCATGCAGGGAGCCCGACAGGGGACTCGATCCCGGGTCTCCAGGATCACCTGGGCTGAAGGCAGGCACTAAACTGCTGAGCCACCCGGGGATCCCCTGATTTATTTATTTGGGAGACAGAGCACAAGCAGGGTGGGGAGGAGCAGAGGGAGAGGAAGAAGCAGACGCCCCACTGAGCAGGAAGGCCAACACAGGACTTGATCCCAGGATCCCAGGATCCCAGGGTCTCAGGACCCCAAGGTCATGACCTGAGCAGATGGCAGAGGCTTAACCGACTGAGCCACCCAAGAGCCCCTCTTCTATGCAATTTTTAAACTGATAGACTGTGATTGTTTAAAAAATATAAATGGTAAACTACATAAAGGTGATCTCATCTAGTGTTTAAATGCCAGTTCTGCATTTATTTCTTCCGTAACATTTTTAATAGCTTGGTTTTGGTTTTCTAGCCAGTGTTATGAGATTTAAGTAGGATCAAGTAGCATTCAGCACATGCCTAACATAACTTTCACATGTAAAGAACACGTCTTTGTAATACATGGTTTAAAACGGCTGCCTTATTAATTACATCAAATAACAGTATGCCGGTGATGGATAAAGAATTCTATTTTTTTTTATGTTGTAGATAAAAGTCACATGGCGATGAATTCAATGAGTGAACAGGGAAATTGTTTTGAGAACACAACTTCTGTGTTTTCTCAGCATGTTGAAATTACTAAGAAGAAACCTGATGTTGGAGGATAGAAATGACATTGTCCTTACGTGAGATGTGAACTTCAACGTGCGGTCTTGTGAAATCAATTTATAAACATTGGATTACATTAGCAGGATTTGTTTTAACTAGCTACCAGAAAATTATAAGACTAAAATATTAGAAAGGGTAGAAGATAAGTACACACTAACATTAAAGGAGTCGGAAAAATAAATACAATGATCTATATGTGCATTATGGCCTCCATAAATAGTAATGGAGATATTTCTAAATATATTTTTTAAATACTGACTTAGCTATGTTAGTTTTCTATTGCTATTGTAATAAATCTCCATAAATTTAGTGGCTTAAGCCACAAAGATTTATTTTATTAATTTGCTTAATTTTTATCAGAATTTTACATCCATCAGAAATTATCTCATTGCTCAATCAAATAACATCAATGCTTACTTTTTCCCTAAGCTATCGATTTTGAGATCTCTGGAGATTTTGCAAGTGGAGATTTCCATGAATGGACTGATGACGAAGATGATGAAGATGATATTATGAAGGATGAAGATGAAATTGAAGATGATGATGAAGATGAAGGGGATGATGATGATGATGGTGATGACCATGATGGGTACATCTGATTGATGAGAGCAGAGATTGATAAAGTCTACCTTTCTATTGCTTACAAAGTGATAACCTATTGAGAATGACCTTTCCCCCAAACAAAATGATTCTAAAACTCACATATATTTTGTATAATTATTTCAAATACTGCAACTAATGTCATAGAACTTTATGTTTAAATAAGAATCATTTACTTTGAGTTTTTATATGCCTTAGAGGAAAAGAAAATGCATAGGGAGCCTAGCCAGGCAAAGGAAAGTTAGGAAGAGCTACTGATACAAACAAGTTTCCATAAGAACAAACTATATAAATTTCCCACAAACAAAACAAGAACCAGTGCTTGAGGTCCTATACGTTATTTTTCTGAGAGAGATTCTAAGTTGAATTTACAACAACTTATTGGTGTCCTGAGTCCCAAGGATTTTATAAAAATAAGCGTGACCTTAACTGCTATTCCAAAGTAGCATCTTCCCAAGCCTACGGTGAGTGAGGGGATGCCACAGGGTAAGAAACACAAGGACAAGGGTAGAGTCCTCCATCGTGTTTACATTAATAGTGATGTTTCCAATGATGACATTGTTCTGGATATGCTAGGATAGTTTACAAAATGGCAAGTATAGAAAACCATGGATTCTGAAAGTTACAAACTTAGTTGTCCTTTCTGATTTTTATTTTAATTCGGATAGCATTCTCATGTAGATTTTTTTTTTTCAATTTCTTAAAACAGCATGATTGATTTACCTTTCTAGGTTTATCTTTCTGACCAGCAATTTAGGGTGCAGAATTTAAAGTAGGAAGACAAAAGGAAAGATTCGTTTGAACCACATTCTCACAAAAGGTTTGTCATTTGCCTCAATGTCAAATTTAAGAATCTTAATTCTCATTTTATTTCTTATTTTAGATAAAAAATTTACATTTAATCCTAGAATTATGACATTTTTATTACTAGTGTCGCAACTTAGAGACCGTATTGTATGGTGCCTTGCAAAATAGAAATAGAAAGGTTTTAGCATGCATACCAATATAGGATATTAGGCAATATTTAAGCACACCTAATTAACAAATTAATACCAGTAAAGGTACTGCTGCTGGAATGAAGAAAATGGAATATGTTTCTTTCTTTTTTTCTATTGTTACATAATTGCCATGTGGACTTGTTTATGATTATTGTGTAGAGTAGCATTTAAGATTTAACTGTAACAAAAATTACTTTAATTGCTGTATTTAAGTTAGCATGTTAATTAATTGTGTAGACATTTTGGCAAACCATCACTTTTAAGTATATCAGACCTATGGTTTTGTGCCCATAATACAAATGGAAAAACCTGTTGGATGTTACACATTGGTATCATAATTTAAACAGTGGGTCAACTTTTCTCCCAATAACAATTCATTGAAAGTGAAAATGGTGAATTATTTCAATTTGATTTATACACACTAAAAAAAAAAACTTTAATGTTGACTTTATGTAATATTTAAAGTACAATGCATTTTCTTTTTTACTGTTTCTGTATAGTTTACAAAATAAAGAATCTTGTAACCAAATTAAAGTGTTTTCTTAATGATTTTCTGGGTTACAGATAAAAGCATAAAGGGTTCTGAATATTTTCCTTGATTTTTTAAAATGAATACATCACAAACTAGCTAGGAAAGTTTTTTTGAAAATGTTGAATTTCAAAATCAGAGTTCTTAGCCTCTTGGATATCATTTTCCTATGTATGTTAAAAATTATTTTTCTTTGTTGATTTGTTTTAATTTTTTTTCTTTTGTCATAGAATCACAAAGCAGATCATTTATTTTTGTTGAGGGCATTATTTTTAAACCCATTTTTGTGATATCATTTTTTAAAATATTGAGCTAAATTTCTATAGTAACAGTATTTTTGAAGAGTGATAGAATAATTTATCTACTTAAAATGTACAAGAATTATAAAATATAAGTCATGGATGGTTGGAAGAAGACAAAAAAAAAAAAAAACCTGCAAATTCTAAAGAGAGTTTTAGTAAATGGATTTAAAGTAACAAATATAGTGGCTTTGAAATTAAGCTATTTTTTAAAGAAACTTTAATCTTTCAGCTTCCCAGGAAAGCAACCAATTCAACAGCAAAAATAAAATTGAAAAGATCTATTTTATTAAACTTTATATAAAGTATATGTTTGCGTGCAGTATAGATTTGTATTTATGAGTATAAAAGTTCAATTTGTGATGTCCATTAGGTCTCTTGATTATCACTTAATTTCCTTTGCATATTTTAATTCCATACAACTGTACTTATATATTCCAAAAATATCAATACTGAGCACTTACTCTAACCCACACACTATTCCAGGGACTATAGATTCATTGGTGAACAAAGTCATGAAGTTAATATTCTAATGTGAAAGGCGATACATTTAGCTTTAACGCTAGACCATAATATAATGTAATCACATCAGCACTGGGGAAGTTATTTTCTAGATTTCATTTGGCTAAAGACGGATGTATTTTGAAACCTTAAAAAGAGTCCTTGATATGAAATCAAAATTTCAAGGGAGCATTTTTGGCTAATAAGAATCAAACTACCTTAACATTTTGTGTTTTTTTTTTAATTTTTTTAATTTTAGGCAGCACACATGCAAGTTAAAAATTACTGTGGATGGTCTCAATCACAACAAACTAAAATTTAAACTCAGTAGAAGAAAAAAAGTAGAAACATAAAAATAAAACATCAAAAGTCCTTGGCATGTCAAAAATCTAATGTGGAAATCCATAAATGCTTTTTGCTGTGCATATCTAGCATAAAAATGTGAATATGTTATATAACAGTGTCAGGAGAATGAGCTAAATTTTTAAAATGTAAAATATTTTAATATTAATCGAAAGGACACATGGGCTAAAACAAACCTTTTATTTCTACCAACCTTTTAATAGAATAAAGTCAACTATGCCAACATATCAAAATCATTAGAATTTTGTAACTGATTAATAAAGGATCTGACCTTCCTGCAACATCCGTTATCTGGAGTTGAAGATGTTTTATCCAAAAGAGTAGTTATTTACGGAAACTTTTCAATGTAGGTTTCCCTTAACGGTCACTCCAAACGTGTCTTTTTAATTGAGATATCAGATATTGCCAAATTTCATTATTTTTTGGTCCCTTTGGGTAAGATTGAGGAGTTCCACAGCTGAGAGAGAAGCAGGAATGAGATATGATATGTCTGTGGTAAGGTGTAGCAGCACTGGCAGCCACCTGCCATTTTGAATTTGTTGGACCAAAAAATTAAAATTTGTGAACGGCATTACTTATACTTTTAGAATAATCTAGTATTTGGGGAAGACAAAGTAGAGATGGAATGGTAAGAAGTATGGATAGGACAATTTGACTTGGCCTCAAAAAGAGTATGAATCTGTGACAGGAATCATTTTACATTTGCCCCAAATTTGAAAGCTCTTATTTTCCCATGTATGTAACATGGGCAGTGGACTATTCCCCAGTGTAATTGAACCAGATGGTTTTTCCTTATATGACATATAAAACTTAAACGTTTCTCATTTGTAGGATGCGTTTGGGGTGCTCATCATTTCACTGCAAACAGATGCTTTTTCTGAACTAATTTGACCACATGGAAAAAGGCAGGAAAGATGGAATGAAAACACCCTTTGCTAGAGGCCCTGGGTGGCTCAGTGGGTTAGGCATCGGCCTTTGGCTCCGGTCATGACCCAGTCTTGGGGTCAGAGCCCTCCATCGGGGTCCCTGCTCCATGGAGCTCCTGCTTGCTTCTCCCTTTTCTCTCCACCTGTGCTCCCTCCACCTCCCCCTCTTTCTCCCTTTCTCTCTCTCTCTCCCTCTCTCTCTCTTTCTGTCAAATAGATAAAATCTTTAAAAAAGAAAATAAACAATGTGCCCTTTACTAGAAGACACATTTGCATCTTAGCAAGAAGCAGATCCTAATCTGGGCCTCACATTCTTCTTGTAAAATTAGAATGACAGCACAGTTAAATTGTACATATATTTTGCCAAAATAACAGTTAATTTTATTTCAGGGTGGGTCCAGTCAGTCACGTGAATGGTGGATGATTGAGAATACTGATTTATTCATCAACATGTCTATTTGGGTTTTTTTTGTTTTGTTTTGTTTTGTTTTTTAACATGTCTATTTGAATCAGCCTCATAGTTTTGGGAACAACAAGTGTCTACTTCAATCTCAGTTTAGTTTCTAAAGTTTGTGATCATTTGAATAAATGTATGTTTTCATGGCAGTGTATGTGAGTCTCTGGTCTGATTGATGACTGACTGATTGATTGATTGATTATTTGACCGGGGCGTCGTGGAAGGACCACTATTTAGAATAAAACTGCATCCTGGCAACTTGAAGTGAGGAGGAGCGGAGGAGAGCTGATGAGGTTAGGTGTCGCCTACACGGATCACTTTATACCTCGGGACACGTGGACTCAGTATCCAACATCTGAAGCGTTCCACGGCCACGCAGGTGCTTTTGATTTGAAGCCCTCGCGCTGTAGGCACGTGAGAACACATGGCTCTTGACCAGTAACAAGACTCACCCGCCGTCCAATTCCATGACAGTTTGATAAGCGCTCTCCCTTCTGGTTTGAGGAATTCTCATTGGTGTTTTAACCCCACTCTATGAAAGAAATTTCAAACCGTAGGGTGTCAAGGAAACGTGGGCAAATATCCCTAAAGAGTGTTGAGTGGGTCCCAACCACCTGCCAACGGTTGCCAGTTGTGTTTCCGATTATCCCTGAAAGGAAGTGGCTTCATGGCCGGCAGTGGGTGGATCATAAGTCACCGTCTAGTTCGAGTAGGGAGCAGTTGTGCCAAAGTCTGGTCTAGAATCTTGCAAAAGGAAAACCCAACCGAGAGAGCCGCTCAGTTGTCCTTCCCCAGGTGGCTGCAACCTGCGCGTCCTTAATGCCAGGCAAGACCGTGTCGTGTCTTATGAGCAAGGACCACCTCAGGCCGCCCTTGCAGCGCCGCGGGCCTGGACTGGGATGGGGCTCCACTCGGAGGGCCGTGCCTTCCAACAGGGTCCGGGATACACTGTAAGGGGAAGCTTTCAATGTTCATAAACATCACAGTGTCTACTTAACTCTTCGCCCTGAAGGGGAAGAAAAGACAAGAAACGAAGCCCAAAATGAGAATCCCATGTCTGTCAGGGCTGCTGCGTTGTCTGCAGTTGAACGCCCGCAACAACAGGTGTCTCTACTCTCCTCAGGCACTAGGTACCGTGCATGATGATGATGACGATGATGATGATGATGATGATGATGATGATGATGATGATGATGATGCAGGGGGCTCCTTCCAGACTCACAATGTGAGTCTTCGGTGTCTCTCGTTTCCCTGCCTCCTCTTTCTGACTTCGGGGAGTGGAAAGGATATATTACAAAGGAGAAACACGCCAGTCCGCCTTACGCTGCCCAGAGCCCAGATACCAAGGGGTCAACATCAAAAGACACAAATTAATCTGCGGAAACTGTATTGTACTGTCGTGATTCTTAGACTCTCTGTGCCCCGATAGCACGTCCCTCCAAACACATGGCCGCTATATGTGCAACTCTACGTGCAGGGGCCTGCCACTGGGGAGCAGGTCTTCGTGGGAAGGGAGGCAGCGAGCATGGGCATCCCTTCAACAGAAAGGGAAAGTAGGCGAGTCCCTGGGGCCAGGCATGAGCAACAAAGGGAGGTTCTCAGCAGTCATGAAAATGAGTAAAATCAAAGCCAAGCGACTCATGCAACAGGTTAGTGAGCCTCCCTTTTACTTCTTCAACTTTACCCAAAATACTGCCCTGGCCATCAACCCTCGTCTTCGCCACCATGTTTCCCGCCAGTCATACACCTCTAGCCAGGTGGCTGTTCTGTGATACCAGACACAATCCAAGGTAAATAAAACTGGGAACATTTTTTTTTTAATTGATCACCATCCATTTCTTGGCAACACCACATAGCAGCGGGGTGGGTGGTGCAGGTGCGCTGACCAGGTGAAGCCTTCATTCCAGAAGCTTCAGCATCAGTACAAGCCCTGAGCCTTTCATTTCCCCAGCAGAGAGGCAAAGTGGCTAGAGATTATCCCGTCTCGAGGTGGTGTAGACGGGGAAGCCCTCCGCATGGCTGTGTGCAGCTGGCAGCTGGATAGTTGACGACCAGGCCTCATCCTCCATGTCGGGAACCGAGCTGCCTCAGTCTCATTATTTCCTGCCACTCCCAGTGCCTCAGCGATGGCTGAAGGCACTTTCCTCTCGTTTGCCCTTCTCGTCTCCCTTTCCTACTTCTCTCTCGGCAAAGTATCAGAAGACATAAGTCGATTTTCAAAGTGTGCACATGCACGTAGGCAGACACGCGCATACCTGCCCCCCCACAAGCCCACACAACTTCTCTCACACTCACACACACTAGAGAGAAAGAAAGCACACGTTTACTCTTACTTTTTTTTAGAAGATTTTATTTGTTTTATTTTAGAGGGGCAGGAGGTGGGGCCAGGGAGGGGTTGGGGAGGACCAGACGGAGAGGGAGAGAATTTCAAGCAGAATCTGCAAAGAGCTGGGCTCCGAGCCCCATGCTGGGTTTGCTCTCACGACCCTGAGATCATGACCTGAGCTGAAATCAAGAGTCAGGCGCGCCTCACCGGTGGATCCAACCAGGGCCCTCATGCGTTTATTTATTTTTTAATCGGGAAACTTACTTTGAAATATTTGTGAGTTCTCGTGTCTCCTTTCACAGCAGGCGTCATGAGCAATACAGAGGATATGATTACGCTTGGAAGGACGTTTATTGATTTTAACATGTTATAGGTTCTATCAAAGTTGTGCTGGTGCTGATGGAGTTTTAATGATGTCTTCCTTGCATGAACAGACCATAAACAAATTGCTGCTGCCTTACAAGCCCATTAATTTCTAACGTAGGAGGAAGTTTCTTTTTTGACAGAGCTGAGCTCGCAGTCCAAGCGTTACCACCTGCTTAATCATAAAAGCATATGATGTGATATAATTAAGTTCTAAGTTAGCTCCTTTATAAAATTAATGAGTAGGCAAGCGATAGGGTATTAAGGTAAAATACTGGGTGATCATTGTTTATTCCTATAAACGCCTGTGAAGTAAGGCTATTGGTAAATTACCTACTAAGCCTATGCAAATCGTTCTGCAATAATAACGCAAATTGTCCGACTTCTATAATAACTCACTTTATAAGGACAGTTGTCTAGCTGAAGCTGTCAGTGTGCTTAATCTACAGTAACAGTGGACGTGAAGTCTATTTTCATGGAGAAGAACGCTCAGCAAATTTCTGAAAAATAGTATTTGATCATTTTCTCGGGGAAGCTATGGCAGGAAAAGAGAGAATTTTCAAGCAAATAAAAGAAATCAAATCTCAGCTCAAGTCTCATCTCAGCTGTGAAGTCTCTCCCAAGAATTACCACCCCTTTCAGCCTGAGTTAATCTGCTCCTTATCTGTTTCTCCATGGTGAGTTATGACCCCCTCTCTCGCAGAACCTACTATATCGGAACATAACTATTATTGGCAAATCAATCTCTCAGGCCCACTAAGACATGATAGTGGCTTGCTCTTTTTTTTAAATCCCAGCAATGAACACAACTAGAGTTGATGCTTAAAACTTGTTAGGGAGTGAGATCGTTAGGCAGTAAGCAAACAGCTCCGACTGCAGAAGGGAGAACAGAAGAGATGCTACGGTGGGATTGAGCTACAGCGTGGGATGGGCGGCGGAGGAGGCTGGCAATTGAATCAATTATAGAAAGGCAAGTCTGATCGTTGCTGGGCTTTGGGAGCACTTCTGCAGAGAGCTGTTGTAAAGATGGTCCAAGTGTTGAGAGCTAGAAAAAAATTTAAGGAGAAACGGAATTTGTTAAGATGTAAGTGTGCTTTGAAAAAAGTAAGGAGTGTTAACGGCCATTCCATACGTAGAGTTTTGGCAAATACGGTTGTGATCATATACTCCAGAGAACACACTTAACCCTAAAGAGGTCTACTCCAAAATATTCTGACAAATCCAAATATGTCTTAAAGCCAACTCATTGGAAAAATCAAGTGTCAGTCCCACAGGGATGCTTCTGCACTTGCTGATAGCTATGGTACTTTTCACTCGTTACACAACTCAGAATAAAAATCTGATCACTGGCTTCAGGGCCGATCTCTTATCCTCTGAAACCTAATGAACGGGAATTAAACTAAACAAATTGTTTATCTCAAGGAAATATTAAGGTTCTGCCTATATTATTTCCCCATGACTAAAGAGTCACCCTAAGGCAAGATAACTTCTGAAAGTATATTTTATTATTTTGATTATTAGGACTAAGCCTAAAAACAACCCAAATCAAACTACTATGAACAAAATTAGAAGTTATTGCATCTTCTAATGAGAGATCCATGCTGTGGCAGCCTAAAGGTACAGCTTAATCTAAATATTTCACCATCTCTGAATGGTTAAATACTCCTTCTCTCTCCTTCACTTATTCTGCTTTCCTTGGTGAAAAAGTGAGGTTGCCTTGTGTTGTTGAAAATATGTCACCAACAGGTCTAGCTAACAGCTCTTGGATGGCTTAATAACCCAGCAATAAGACAAAGCCTTTTCCCCAGTAATGTTCCTAAAAACAAACAAACAAACCAAGAATTAACCCTGACTGACCTCGGTTGGGTGCGATGTGATTTTTGAAACCATCACTTAGACCTGGGCAATGTGGATTTGTCTTTGATTCTGCTGCAATTATGTGTTAACAACCGTGGAACTAGAGAGTGTGATCAGCTCATCTACATGGATGGAAAGTAACAGATTCTCCAAAAAGAGAAGAAATGGCTCTGTAATAACGAAAGTTTTGCCTGCCTGAGGAATGTAGAGATTGCAGATATTAAAAAAAAAAAAAAAAAAAAAAAAAAAGAGGTAAGATGCATAAACAAAATTCTGAGCTGTTTCTTTCCATGAAACTTGAGAGGACAAAGGGAATGTAGAAGGCGTTATTATAGCTGATTCCTATTAGCTTTGTGTTCTTGTCTTTCTGTACACGCACCTCTGCGTGTAGCAGCACGTTCCTGAACGCTTGAATCCTCCTCCCAATTCTTTCCATAATGGACTCATCAATGTTATGCCAAATTGGCTACCACAGTGCAAAATTCAATGACAGGCAACAGATTCTATTCATGAGACTGTGAGGAAACAGTCACTAGGACACATCACTGGTAGGAGTGCAAGTTATGTTCATTTGTAATTGTGCACAACTATTTCAAGATGTTAATGATAAATCCTGATATTACACAAAAGAATCATCTTATACAGGAAATCATGAGGCCTGACTTCAAGACATTGCTCTGACATTTATAAACTGTGTGTACCAGGGTATGAGGATTCAGTTCTTCCTTGTATTATCTGAAAAAAAGAAAATTCTATATAAGCTAATGAGAGATGAGTCTCTGTCACTTGCAAATAAGAGTCTTGGAAATGATGAGAACAGCCAGTGTGGTTTTTGAAAAATAATAAATATCTGGACACGTCCTATCATATGTTAAATATTCCCATAAAACTACTCATAGGAAAATACTGTGATCTTTGCAAGGAGAAAGAAAATTGGTTAGAAAAAAATAAACCCAAAAAGATAGAAAAATTAAATATGTTAAAAACACATATAAAATTAGTAAGGCAAGAATCCATAAATCAAGTTATTAGTAAGCCTTCTAGGAGAAAATGTAGGATCTACACCTTAAGTCAGACACATAGCTTGATAAGTTAATAAATGTTAAACATTTAAAAAATGAAGTCATAAAAGTTCTAGAAGAAAAAAACATGTTTATTTGTATGATCTTTGCACAGAGGAGGACTTTCCAAGGTCTTGATATTTTTTGATATTCCAAAATCAGAAACTATAAGAAGAGATTGATACATATCATTATATCAAAATATTATAACTATTTTAATTTTTATGAGATATAATAATGTTAACCTATTTTAAACTCAAATTCTAGCAAATATCTGCAGGAATAAAATATACATAGGGCTAATATCCTAATTAAATAAATATTATTTGATTATGTAAATAATAGACACTTACCAATGATTCTATTTCTTTTCTTTTTTTAAAAAAGAATATTTATTTATTCATGAAAGACACAGAGAGAAAGAGAGGCGGAGACACAGGCAGAGGGAGAAGCAGGCTCCCTGCAAGGAGCCTGATGCGGGACTCGATCCCGGGACCCCAGCGTCACGCCTTGAGCTGAAGGCAGGCGCTCAACTGCTGAGCCCCTCGGGTGCCCCCTCAGTGTTTCTATTTCTGAAGCAACACAGATACACAAACACACACACACACACACACACCTATAATAGCAATAGGATTCCAGTAAAGTGATGTTCCTTCACTGTAAAGGTAGGATAAAAAATAATTCAGGACAATTTGGCAATTTTCACCTATTCAGTATATATCATGAAAATTATTTAAATGTTTGTGAAGATTTTATCTACAATATAATCAACATTGTGCTATTTGTAAGGCATTTAGTCAAAAGCAATTTCAATGTTCTAATACAGAGAAAGTGTTAAATTGGTTCTGTAGCCACAGAAAGCAGACAAAAAAAAAAAAAGACAATCATGTGACCGATATAATAGAGGGCTTTAGAGAAATACCTGAGGACATGTATAATTGCTCAGAGTATGATGAAGTAAATACATAACAGCATATATAAAGAGTACTATTTTTCTATATTATACATAAATGATTTTATATATATGTAGAATAAATACATATTTTTCTGCATATACATATATGGAGTATATAACTTTTCAATATATAAAATATATAACATTCTATTCCATATATAAACAAATACATATATACATCCATATACGATTATAATACATAAATATATGTATACATATATACATAAATATGTACATATAAATATATGTATGTATGTGTACTGTGTGCTTATAGTGGTGAAATTTTAAGTAATTTTTCTTTTCCATTTTTTCATTATTCTGTACCACTTAATGTATCATAAACTTCTATTGATAATTTATAAATTTACTACAAAGTTTTTTTTCCTGATTTTACGTTGGATAGATGACTGCATAAATAGGGCTATCGCTACTCTACTGCAGCTGGTTGTTTCTGCAGTTGTCTAAGCGGAGTGGGTGGAACAGATTCTAACCAATAGTTCCTTTTAAACATTTTAACAGGGATCCCTGGGTGGCGCGGTGGTTTGGCGCCTGCCTTTGGCCCAGAGCATGATCCTGGAGACCCGGGATCGAGTCCCACCTTGGGCTCCCGGTGCATGGAGCCTGCTTCTCCCTCTGCCTGTGTCTCTGCCTCTCTGTCTCTCTCTCTCTCTCTCTGTGACTATCATAAA